>NW_028261389.1:21517760-21817760 GCF_051295495.1 Thamnophis sirtalis | reverse complement strand
TTAATTATAACATAAACTAATTTAAAAAAATTAAAAAGTTTTTTAAAGGACAGCTGATTCAGAACAAAATAAAGGGAAGACATTCTATCCTTTTGCTAATTATAAAAGGTTGTTCTTGCCTCATAAATATAACAAGTATGACAATTTGCCGAGGTCAACCTTTATTTCAGTATCCAAGTCTGCAGATTATGGTATTCCATTTGTGTTTGTGTGTTAAGTTATAGTTGACCATCAATGATTCAGAGCATTTTCTTGTTCACTATCATGTTTTCTGAGTGTTGTAATGCAGGGGGCTCCCCAAACCCCAGTCCGTGGCCCGGTACCAGGCTGTTGGGAACCAAGTCATGCAAGCAGTGGGCAGGCGTAAAGCTGCATTTGTGCAAGTGGTGTATGCAGGGGTGGGCTTCAAAAAATTTAGCAAGGGGTTCTCTGTCCAGTTGTTGGGTGGGAGTGGCCATGGCGGGAGTGGCCTAGTCGACCTCCTGCACCACAACAGAGGGGAGTTTTTGCCCTCCCCGGGCTCTAGAGGCTTTCCTTGAGCCCCTGGGAGGGCGAAAACGGCCTCCTCAGTCTCTGGAGGCCCTCTGAAGGCCAGAAACTGGTCCAGTTCCAGCCTTTCTGAACTTTCAGTAGGTCTGATTTTCGCCCTTCCTGAGCCTCCGCACCAGTGGTGGGATTCAAATAATTTAACAACCGGTTCTCTGGCTTAATGACCAGCTGGGTAGGCGAGCTCGGTGATCATGTGATTGGATGGGTGTGGCCAATTCATCATCACTCATGTTGATGGGTGCTTCACCTTAGCTGTTACAATGTAATAAAGGTTAACCAGAGAAACAGTTTCTGTTAGCAGGACAATAAAGATTAGGCTAGAAGCAACACCAGAATGTTTCCTTCCTGCCTTCCTTACATGATTAGCCCTGTAAAGTGGAAAAAACAAAGGGAAATTTCATTCAACAACCGGTTCTCTGAACTGCTTAGAAAGTTAACAACCGGTTCTCCTGAATAGGTGCGAACTGGCTGAATCCCATCACTGCTCCGCACGTGCCCTGAAATTACCTGCATCCAAAAGGGGCCGCGTGGGGACTCCTGGGAGGGGTGGGGTGGGGTGAACAAGGTCAGCCAGGTGTGGGATTTGGGGGTTCTCCGAACTGCACAGAATCTTAACTAGAGGTTCTCCCGAAAACCCTTCCCTCTGCCCTCCCACAGAGCCAGAAAGGTGGGGGAACATCTGTTATGATGGAAATGTTTACCTGATAGCAAAGTATTCAGCCCATAGAAACAGGAATCCAGGCAGAGGACCTAGAGTTTCCAAGATATAAATGTAATGGCCTCCGGACTTGGTAATTCGTGTGCCCAGTTCTGCGTAACTTAAAGCACCTGGAATGATTTAATTACAATTTTAACAAATGCTGATGAAAACTTTATATCGGAAAGGTTTGTACATTCTAAAGTGCTGTCCCAGGAAAAGAGAAAATGAGGGCTTTCCTAGCCTAAATTATAGGAGTCCCGTGTATATTATGTACTCTGTCCTAAACCTCTATGAAGGCAGAGACAGAATAGATTCAAAACAATCATTTCATGGTTAAATACATTATGTGGCCCTACCAGGTATAGAGAGGAGTTTCAGTGAAAGAAAAGACATTCTTGTACACTTGAACTCTACTGGCTTAAGCTCTATGATACATGCAGCTCTGGGGAAATGCACCCGTTTACTAAAGAAGGATTACCATTCCCAGTCTATAGCAGTTATGCTTTCTTTCCCCTGCAAGGGATGGGTACACCCAGAGGTGGTATTCAGCAGGTTGTGACCAGTTCTGGAGAACTAGTAGCGGAAATTTTGAGTAGTTCAAAATTGAGTAGTTCAAAATAAATACCACCTCTGACTGGCCCCACCCCCATCTATTCTCTGCCTCCCAAGTCCCAGCTGTTCCCAAGTCCCAAGGGAATGGGGATTTTGCAGTATTCTTCCCCTGGAGTGGGGAGGGCAGGGGTGGGTTTCAATTGTTTTTACTACCAGTTCTGTGGGTGTGGCCAGGTGGTTGGCATGTGATTGAGTGGGTGTGGCCAACTTGATGTCAGGAGGAAATGGGGATTTTATAGTATCCTTCCCCTGCCACTCCCACCAAGCCACACCACGCCCACCAAGCCACACCCACAGAACCGGAAGTTTAAAAAAATTGAATCCCACCACTGGATATCCCCATAGCAAATTAGGTGGGAATGAGAGCTAAAATGAATGAAGTGATGGTACCAGCTCCATAGAACCATGTCACATGCAGGGCGGGCCCAAATTTTTCCATTTGCAGTGGAAAAAAGAGCTATTTTGCTGCTCTCTAAACTTGCTTGGTTACTTGCAGACACTTCATTATCATGAAATCATCATGATTGATTGATTATGTGCCATCAAATCATTTTTCAATTCCCAGTGACCTCATAGATTTTCTCCATGAAGCATTGGAAGAGCCATATATATACTGTATTTTTCGGAGTATAAGTTGCACTGGAGTATAAGATGTACCAAGGTTTTGAACAGGCAAATTAAAAAAAAATTTTTTGCATTCTGCAGACCTCCCAAAAACGGCCCATTTTTTTCTTGAAAACGGGCCCATTTTTTTTAAAAAAAGGCATGAATAGCCTTTAGGAGGCTTATACAGTGCTCCTGGGGGCTGGGGAGACAAAATTGAGCAAAACAAAATGCCGGTTTTTTGCTCATTTCAGCCCTCCCCAGCCCCTAGGAGCTCTCTGAAAGCCTCCTACAGGCTATGCACAGCCATTTTGGTGAAGGGGGCAGGGTTTCAGGAGGCAAAAAATGCTGTATTCAGTGTATAAGACGCACCCAGATTTTCAGCCTCTTTTTTGAGGGAAAAAGGTGTGTCTTATACTTCGAAAAATACAGTAAGTTCCCAGTGCTTCGAATTTTAAAGTATCAAGTGATGAAAAAGTTCTCTCACAAATGAAGGCAAATACACATGTCCCAGGATAATTTGTATTTGTACAGGATAATGTTGCAGGATCCAATCTGGGTCTGTCACCAGGACCAAAGGTTTAGTCTTCCAAGCTTTCAGATTTTGGGGATCCTCAAGGAACTTCTCTGTACCAGAATGTATCATATGTGCATTCTGGTAGAGAGACGTTCTCTGAGGATGTGCTCCAGCATGAATCCGAAACTTTGGAAGACTAAACCTCTGATCTCAATGACGCAGATTGGATCCTGCAAAATGTTCTCTGTTTGATCATGTCAATCAAGACCAAACACCATTGGACAAAACCATGAGCTAGAGGTTTTCGAAATCAACTTAGTTTTGTGTGAGGAAAAATGATTCTTACATTCCAGCCTACACATTCCCAGCTAAGTTTCTAGCCCCATGTTCATGCCATGGAAACTCATCAGAAATAAAACACGGATATGACATTTAGAGAAGCTGGCTAAATGCTAGAACCCCATTGAATTGGAGTACATCATGTTTGTTTTCAAAATTGTGCCAGGTTTTCTGTAGGAAGAATCCTCACCTCTCACTGTCCCACCCCAGCCCCATACACATTTTTCATCCTGATAATGTTGGACATCTTAGAGCCTGGGGAAGGGGGAGAATATGGTAACTTGTTTTTTCCCCAACTTCTTTTCTAATTTCTGAAAATCTTGGAATTCTCTTGAACATACTGATTTCTCCTGCTTGTTTTCAATAGCAAAACTTTGGCAACTAGCCATCTTAAGTCAATACTCGATGCAGGGTTAAGAGAAAATCTTGTTGCTTTTGATTTTACAACTACATTACAGACCAGTGAGGTGAATCTCATGATTGGAATGTAGCCATGATGGCGGTTCCTCTTCCAGGTTTCTGACCCACATGCGTGTGTGACAATGAGCTGGCCTTCATGCATGCAGCAGTGCCAGAAAACTGGAAGAGGAACTTCTGTTTTCCGGCGTGAGCATGTGCGCTGACCAGCTGATCGTCACGCACGCATGTGCACTGGTAACTGGAAGTGCATTTTCCAGCATGTGCATGCCCCCTGGGCAGCTCCTCTTCTGGGGCACATCCCAGAGGAGCATGCCCATATGCATGCGCATGCACTCCCTTTTCAGCACTCAGTGCCGAAAAGGTTTATCATCCCTGGAATATAGAAAATATACAGCTTGATCAAAAGGAAGAGAAACAATTGAAAGGGAGATTATTTCCTGCTCATAAATCCAGAGCAACCAGGAATGACCTCAAAGTCCCTTGCAGAGTCTGGGCAACTGAATGGAGCTGAGTGTTTACTGGCTGGCTGCCTTCTTGTCGCCAGTATGGAGTATTTTTTCATCAGATATAGTCTCATTGCGCCCAGAGAGAGAGAAATATCAGCCATATCTAGGATTGAACTCACAGCCTCCTGATTGTGAGGCAAGAGCTCCACCTCTAGGCCACGGCACCACTGGTAGCTAGATATGACAATAGCAGCTACCAACTCAATAAGCGTCAATAACATTAGACCAACAGTTCTTCGGATCCCCTGAAAGCTGAACACAAAAGAAACTCACCACGCACCAAACATAGAGAGAATTCCACAGGCAAACCAGACGATTAGGGAGAGGCCCACATTGCCAGAGTTTTTCAGGACCCCCTTGGGGGCGATGAATATGCCACTGCCCACCATGCTCCCGATGAGAAGTGAGAAGGCCCTGAGGAGTGTGATCTTCTTCCTCAGAAAGACAGCCTCTTCTTTCTTCTTAGACTTCCCCATGGCTAGCGGGATTCTGGATCAGTAGAAGAATAAGCCAACGTCAAAGATGTTGATGCTGGTGAATGTTTTGAGGGACCATAAAGATCTTTCCTTGGTTTCTTGGCCAACCTGCATTGAACAAGGAAGAGGGTTCATTTTTAAAGTTAATAGGATAGAATTGTAATAGAAGTTTGAAGCAAATGTAACATTCTTATACTCATATTTGCATCCTGACATTAATGTGATGGTAGGGGCATAATAATCTGTTCTGGCCCCCTCCGTCCGGTAATGAACGCAGACACAGGCTTAGCTGTTTGCCATTTTTTATACACAGCAATTATAATCCTGTTGGCTGAAAGCCCAGACACGACTCACTGGCAAGAGGTTGGCAGCAACCCAGACTCCAACAGACACGGGAACACAAGGCAGACCAGATAAGGAGTTCTCCAGATTATTACGAACGGTTGTATCCTGCAAAAGGACTCCTCCCAAAGTCTCCTCTTATATACTCTCTTGGGAGGGGCCAAGCCACAACCACCTGGGCTTGATTATCTCTTATGAGTCTGTCTCCATAACTGCTGCCTCCATTTCTTCGCCCTTGCCTGGAATCAGGGACAAACTCCTTTGATCTTTCCCACTGCTCCATGCCTCAGGTGGCCAACCAGCCTCTCTGGTCCCTGCTCTTAAGGGAATCACAGCAGTTCATAAGTTAGTGACCTGGTTATTAAGTGAATCTGGATTCCCCATTGACTTTGCTGGTCAGAAAGTTGAAACAGGACACAGCAACGGTCATAAATATGAAGCAGTTGCCAAGCATCTGAATTTTTATCACATGACTATGGGGATGTTGCAAAAGTCGTAATTGTGAAAAACGGTCATAAGTCACTTTTTTCAGTGCCATTATAACTTTGAATTGTCACTAAATGAACTGTTGTAAGTCAAGGATTACCTGTTTAATGACAAGCTGGTTCAGTGTTGGTGAACCTTTTCAGCACTGAGTGCCAAAACAGGAGCATGTGCATGCACAGGTGCGCCAGAAATTGGAAGAGCAGCTCCCCAGGACACATGCGCACACTGGTCACCTGGTCTTCCAGTTTCTGGTGTGCATGTGCCACGAAGGCCGGCTGGCACCAGGGAGCTGCTGTTCCGGTTTCTGACGCTCCCACAGATGCAAAGACCAGTTGGTGGGCGCACACATGCGCACCGGAACCTGGAAGAGCAACGGGTGATGACTGGTGTGCCTGGAGAGGTGGCTCTGTATGCCACTTCCGTCATGCATGCCATAGGTTTGCAGTCACAGAGCTAGTTGGTTTTTTGTTTCCCAGCTATTAAGGAACCTCACAAAGAAGATGTTCCATCATTATTTGCAGGTTTCCATCTAATAGAGATATATGACCTTAACTCCAGCCACATTTTTTTCACTTCTTTGTTTTCCCCTATGCACATCCACCGATATCTGATTGAGAATTCACAGTTTTAATTATTTTGAAAACTTCAATCTGATCTATGGAGTTTACATGCAATCCTCATTTAGTGACAACAGTTGGCACTGGCAACTCGATCACTAACTGACACAGTTGCTAAGTAGAATATTACGTGACCGCAACTGCTTATGAGTTTATTACAGCATTATTTTTTTCATCACCATGAGAAAAGAACAAAAGTCCAAAGACTGTATGTGTTTATTTGTACAGTAATACCAAGAATGATTGTCCTATGAAACATTACAGTTTATTTATTGGCATATGAATCATTAGGAAAAAATCAGATAGATGATAGATGATAGATGACAGATGACAGATGACAGATGACAGATGACAGATGACAGACAGACAGACAGACAGACAGACAGATAGATAGATAGATAGAAAGACAGACAGACAGATAGATATAATTAGAGAGAGAAAGAATAGATGATAGATAGATAGATAGATAGATAGATAGATAGATAGATAGATAGATAGATAGATAGATAGATAGATAGATAGATAGATAGATAGATCGTAATTACAGAGAGATGATGGATGGATGGATGGATAGATAGATAGATAGATAGATAGATAGATAGATAGATAGATAGATAGATAGATAGATAGATAGATAGATAGATAGATAGATAGACCGACCATAATTAGAGAGAGATTATTGATAGATAGATAGATAGATAGATAGATAGATAGATAGATAGATAGATAGATAGATAGATAGATAGATAGATAGATAGATAGATAGATCGACCGTAATTAGAGAGAGATGATTGATAGATAGATAGATAGATAGATAGATAGATAGATAGATAGATGGATGGATGGATGGATGGATGGATGGATGGATGGATGGATGGATGGATGGATGGATGGATGGATGGATGGATGGATGGATGGATGGATGGATAGATAGATAGATAGATAGATAGATAGATAGATAGATAGATAGATAGATAGATAGATGATAGATAGATAGATAGATAGATAGATAGATATATCGTAATTACAGAGAGATGATAGATAGATAGATAGATAGATAGATAGATAGATAGATAGATAGATAGATAGATAGATATAATTAGAGAGAGAAAGAGAAGAGAGATTGGATGGATGGATGGATGGATGGATGGATGGATGGATATAGATAGATAGATAGATAGATAGATAGATAGATAGATAGATAGATAGATAGATAGATAGATAAACAGACAGACAGACAGACAGACAGACAGACAGGCAACAGAGTAGCACTAAATCAGGGTGCACTATTGATACTTCCAACTTTGTAGAGGGTATAGTTCAATGTTAATAATGAACGTGAAGCCTGGTACGGATGGGTGGCTTGTAATGGAATAATAGATCTCTTCCACCCACATTCCCAATCACAAAAGGCAAGAAATCTCCCCAATGTCTGTCTCAAGCACATTCTGTTTTGCAGAAAAGAAGAGGATAGTTCTGCTCATTTAAAGCTACATTGGCCTATGTACCAGACATTGAAAAACATGAAACCTAAGTCTGTTTCTTCTTTACTATTTTAGGGACAGATATTACTGCTTAGTTTTTGTAAAGTGAAATATCTCAATAAAGCAAATCACTTTGGCTTTTAAAGCTGATTTTTTTAAATAAAATGGATTAAAATTCAAGTATGTTAATCCTTGTTGCTACGCTTAATACTGTTCTGTATGTGAATAGTATAAATGCAAATAGCAGTAGATCCACTGACAAAATCTGACCCAAAATATTTGTTCATAGATAGATACTGTAGCTTTAACTATGTTATGTGAAATGAATAGATTTGAAAACAATAATTTGAACAGAGCCAAATGCTCCAGTGCAAACACCAGGGTTTTCCACTTGCATAGCATCAAGTATTCATTTGATCCCATCTGAGGAAACCTTAAATTTAAATTTAAGCCTTAATCTGAATGCAAATGGTTTCCTCTTATTTAGCAAAGATATTATCAGTCTTCGAACTGTCAAGGATCAGGACTATAAATTAAATTGCAATTCAGAAATATTTATTGCTCAAGCCTATACACAAGAATTTAGTCAATTACATTTCAAATCTCAATTGATAATTATCAATGGAATTCAAGGAAGCTGGACTGCTTATGGCAACGCAAAGACTCTAAACTTATGACACATTTAACTCCACCCTCAGCTCTCCCTGCTCTTCTCCATTCCTGTAAACCAGGTGACTTACAGGCATGGGATCCTAAGGAATAGGATCCTACTTGCAATCACTCTGGGCCTTGTGTCCCTGGCCAACCTAATTTGTGTAGTGGAACAGTCTAAATCTTTCAAACCAGCTGTTGCTACAAAGTCCAGGTCTTCAAGCCAATCCTCAACTTAGAGTTATGCATTAGAAAGAGGACTTATCCCGCTACTAACGGATAATTGGTTCCAGGTGCTATCTAGGTCAGTAGAAGAACACACATTTGCCCATGCCTATTCTTTTTTAGACATCTTTAAATAGATTACAGACATGGAGAAGAGGTTGCTAATATAGCTAGGGTTCCTGTGCCATGCAATAGCAATAGCACTTAGACTTATATACCGCTTTACAGTGCTTTACCACTCTCTCTAAGCAGTTTTACAGAGCCAGCATATTGCCCCCAACAACCTGGGTCCTCATTTTACCCACCTCGGAAGGAGAAAGGCTGATTCAACCTTGAGCCTAGTGAGATTTGAACTGATGGCAAACAGCCGATAGTCAGCAGAAGTGGCCTGCAGTACTGCACTCTAACCACTGCACCACCGAGGCTCTTAAGGTGCAACCCACTGGGGGGGGTGGGGTTGGCCGCCATTACTACTGGTTCGTTACTAAAAAAATTGTACGCTCACATGCACACTCAGTGCACGTGCACATTTTCATTTCAACCAATATGCGCATGTGCACAACATTAAAAAATGAATAAAAATTACATTTTTAATGAAGATTGTTCTACGCATGTGCAGAATAGAAAATCAAGGTGGCGCCGCCAATCATAGAACCGGTACGGTCACGTGTTCGCCGGGGTTACTACCTATTCAGCCAAACCAGACCAAATAGGTAGGAACCCACCTCTGCAACCCACCTTCCTGCAGCTATTAGTTGTTAGCCAGGTTATTTATACATACTCAACAGGTAAAAGTAAGGAACTGGGCTTCTTCAAAGCTATTAACTCTCAAATCCCACAGATGAAATCTACTTCCTTTCCCAGTCTGGGAATGGAGGCAGGAAAAGGAAATGACCCAATTAAAAGAGCAGTGCAGAGGAAACGATCCCCTCACTTTGGTCTGAGATCCCCCATAACACCTGTCAGCTGTTTGTGGACTACTTTTTGATCCATATGTGGAAAACCTGGAGTGAGTGTTGATTGATGACTAAATTGATTAATCTGCCCATCTGTCAGAGCTCACTTATTCTCAAACTTTATCCCCATCTCACGTTTATTCTTTCCTGCTAGCTGGTGACATTTTGTGGTAGGGGAGAGAAATAGCATCCGGAGATCCACTAATACAATGGCATGCAACAGAAAGGAGTAAAGAGGCAGGAGGTTGAAAGCAGCACCTACACAATGCAAGTTCTACCATTTTAAAATGTGTGTTCTGATGTCATGCACACACACACACACACACACCCAAATGAGCAAGCTCATGTTGTGAGACAACTTTCATCATTCTGATATGATCTGAACTAGATCTGGATTTAGAAATTTCACAACGGAGTCACTTCAAAAGAGAAGTAACACATTGCCACAAACATAGTTGATAACAGCAATAGATCTCTCTCCATCTTAAGTCTCCTCCTGTGCCTCAGAACTATACAACTTTAGTGCCTCTTAGAGAAATTACCAGAGATCTGTGACTGGCGATATATGAATCAATGGGCCCATGCTGGAGTATTGAAGCTTATGAATATCAACAAAACACAGAGATAAATTAGAAGCCTATTCATTGAAATAAAAAGTGTAACATCTGTTTTCATTTTCTTCCTCTGGGTGACAGCTGATTCTCACATTGATAAGTGATTTTTAAAACAATCAAGTGCAGAATGCCCAAGATTTCATAAGAGAAATCTTCTTCTCCCATATACCGAAAAGTAAAAGGACTCAGAATCTCGCTATCTTAAATTGCCTACATGTATATGTCTCACAAGAAAATAGAGGACCAGATGGAATTATTCTCTTATATACTTAACTTTCTTTCTAACAAATAGTATTTATCACTTACTTGCTCTTTGGGTTAACTTTTTTTATTCCAGGTTAAAACAAGAGGTGTATGACATTTTACTTGTTTATCTTTCTTCTTTACAGTAAGTGAAACTTATTGTAATGCTCTCCTTTCCCCCCAAACATTCTCTTATTAAAAACTATAGGAAAATTCTAGAAGATCTGAACATTTTAAAAGGATTATTTCACATTTACAAAACAACCTAAAGATACTGTATAGTCTGTGACCTAATGCTACCACTCCATGTTTCTTTAAATGTGAGGTGAATTTCTAATTTTGAAAACCCAAACAGTCAAAACAATTGAAAGCATCAGTCAGCATAGCCTCAGTTTAGGAGACTTGAAGGAGACAAAGGTTGTTAAGAATGGTGTTTGAGGTCCTCCCCTAACAGTTATAGAGACACAGGTATTGATGTCTGGATTGTCCTCATACAGTACAGCCTCATACTTTGCGTCCAATGTAAGAGTCAATCTTACAAAAGCCTTTACCACGTTAGATGACAACCATTCATTTTTCATTTAAATTTCACACCATTCCCATAATTTCTTAGGTTACCTACACTATTCTTAGCATACATTCATCAACTGTTAATAACAGCTCATACATAAGAAAAGGCACTTACCCAGCAAATAAAGGACCCATATAGAAATGGACCAATGGAGTGCTACTTAATCCACTGAACAATGCTGAAAATGAATTCTCTCATTTAAGTAATCTCTAACAGCAAGAATGGGGAAAAAAAACTTCAAACTTCAGGCTCCCCTAATTTAGCAAAGAGTTAAAAGAATCTTAACTTCTTTAGAAAAATAAGCAAGGAATGTGAAAACATTAAGCAGTGTAGATAAGTAGGATCACAGAACTGTTGAATAATAAGAACCAGTAAACTAGGAGCCAGACACAAGTCCCTTAGCCAAAAAAACAAAACAAAACAAAACCACACACTTTTTAGGTGCCCATTCAACTTTGGAACCAGTTGGAATCCTGTGGGAATTTATCAGAAGCTTAACATAATTATCAGTTTGGATTTTAATTATTAGAATGACTGTATGTTCAGCTTTAAAAGGTAGTTTTCTTTTTAAAGAGTCATCAAAGGAAAATCCTCTAGTTGAAGTCTATTCTAACTGAACATTACTGTCAAAGTTCAATATAAAGAATCACCAAAAAAAGTTAGGATAAAAGTTACTATCAAAAGTAAGCACGTTTTGATCTCAGTTGGCAGACTAAAAAAGGCTTCTGTTTCTACTAAATTCATACTGATGTTTTCTAAAAAATATATCTGTCATTATAAAGAATCATATGTTATGGAAATCATTATATCTTTTTAAATTCTGCATATCACTTTTTTCCACTGATGGAAAACGGCCAAGCTATCATTAACAGTAGATAAGTACTTAAAAGCAAATAATTAGCCCAGTGCAATCCCCAAAGCCAACCTTCTCAAACATTGTCCTACATACATGGTGAATTCAAGGCTACACTGGTTCAGAATTCTAGAAACTACTATCTGAAATGGACTGCACTGGGGAAGGTTTGTTGGTGCTATTACATTAAATCCTATAGGGAGTCTTTTTATAAAACGGTCAAACAAATCCAGTTGCACGTAGAAGCCAATAGTCCAATCCTCATCTTGGCTGGCAGAATTTTAATCAAGAGAGCCATCATTCTATAATGGCACACTTCTCTATCCTAGTGATAAACATATGAGGGATTATCATCTTATAGAGAAAATAGGTTTCCAGGAGCAGATGCAATTTCCCAAAGACCTGAATGTAATTTCCATAGCTCCTGCATAATTTGGATTTTTGATGCCAAGAGAAAACGATTCAACATTCATAAATGCATTACTATATATAATGCATTTATGAATATTGAATCATTTTCTCTAACTTACTATCCATTAGTAGTAGGGCCGTGGTGGCTCAGTGGCTAAGATGCTGAGCTTGCCGATCAGCTTGTCGGCAGTTTGGTGGTTTGAATCCATAGTGCTGCGTAACGGAGTGAGCTCCCATTACTTGTCCCAGCTTCAACCAACCTAGCAGTTCGAAAGCCTGTAAAAATGCAAGTAGAAAAATAGGGACCACTTTGATGGGAAGGTAACAGCATTCCGTGAGCCTTCAGCATTTAGTCATGCTGGCCACATGACCACAGAGACGTCTTCAGACAGCGCTGGCTCTTCGGCTTTGAAATTGAGATGTGCACTGCCCTCTCAAATCAGGAACAACTAGCACATATGTGCAAGGGGAACCTTTACATTTACCTTACATTAATAGTAAATCTATAATAGCTCATGTAATTAGTTGTCCTAATTTTAATTCAATTAAAATTAATCATAACCTTTTCTCTGTCCCCATCTACTTTTATTTCTTGGACCTACCAACCTTTGTGGGTATAATTCACCCCATTCAGTGGCAAAAATAAGCTTACTCTTTATCTTTCCCAAGGCCCCTGGATTGAGGAAAAGAAAAGAACCGAAAGAACTTACAATATCTCTCCCAATATCCTGCATAAGAACCCACTTTCTGCAAAACAGAAAGATAGACATGAAAATTATTAAAACTTAAATAATAATAAGCTGATGTCTCTCTTTCAGAAGAAAACTTTGATGATTCAAAAAACTTTAGAAGCCCCAAATGTTGCTTGTTTTGTTGATTTCAACACCCAGCCAACCAATCCTATTATTTTAAGGAAGTCAATAGGAAAAAAAAAAAGGCAGCCTGCTGACCCCTCTTGGCCATTTCCTTCTGTGAACAGCAGGATGTGTTGTAGATATTTCCAAAGAGATCTCCCCTTTTCCCATACGAAACTCATGACCCTCTAGTTTGTTGGTAACAAATGAAAAATAAGCCAGCCTTTATCCACGCAAGGACAAGGAGAGGTTTGCATCTCACCCTGCCACTGTTTTTTTAGCTGTGTTGAAGAAAACAAAAATAAAGGCCAGCATTCTGTAGGGGTCCAATATTGTAGCAAACAACAGCTTCCCAGCAATTTTTTATTCCGTTAACTGTTTCAGCTCCAGTAATTAGCACTTGTATTTCCCATACGAGCAAGACACCAGTAGTGCTCCCGCCAGCTTTCCTAAGTCTTAGGAATGCCTGGGGCTCTGTTTAGAAACCAAAACGCCAACCTCTTCATGGGCTTACATGGCTTTCAAAGTAGGTAAGACTCTTATTGAAGAGAATGTTGTCTATCGATAGCAAACAACAAGAGGATTGCAACAGAGCTTTCATACTCAAAGGCACATTACCAAATGCTAAAAATAGAATGGAAGGAATGTAGCTGCCTTGCTACTCTGCTCAGTTTGCTTGGAGAAGCCAAGAGCAAGTCTCAGATATTGCGATGAAGGATTTCTTAATGGGTATTTTTATCAAAGAAAAAAAAAAACACCAATCCAGACTGTTTAGAAGCTCACAATAAAAAGTTAGACAATAAAATGTGACCTACCAATTAAGCACCAATTCCCCAAAACCCCACCCTCAAAATCAAATATACAGTTTGAGCACCGCCAAAAAGAATTTCATCAAATTCTTTGGTGCCTTAGTGGTTATCCTGTTTTTTACAGCCGATATTTGCTAGCCCTTTTTGGTTTCCTTGCAAGAGAGCTTCGTAAAAGTGGGAAGAGCTCTTACGTTCCTCAGGCAAATAAAACAAAAATCTACACAGTCATAAAGGGAAAAAAATGAAAAGGTTTATTTGTTTTTGAAATATCTCCTTGCCGCCTCCCATATTACAGTATTGGCTTTGCAGATGACATTCAAACACAATTCCAATTGCAAAGATGTTTGTGAAATAGGAGTATCCAGGGAGTTTCAACCCCCCACCCCAAAAAAACCCATATTTTCATATGGACTGTGATTTTCTAGCTAAGGATGCCTGCCTACTGCCCATCAAAGTAGCTTTTTTTTCTGAGCCATTATATCAGCTTCATCTGCAGAATTTCATCACAGTTTTTCACAGCACCAGGACATGCATTATCAAGTGACAATTAAAGGAACATTTAAAACAAAAAAAAGGGATGGCAGTTCTATCCTCCGGCTTTTCTCTAACCTTCTGACAATTTCTGCTCTATGCTATCTATTCAAGACTTTTCTCTAGCTTTCACAATCTATCATCTGATAATTATAAACCCCAGCCAACATGACCAGCTGAACATCCTGGGAATTGTAATCCAACACTTCTGGAGACAGAATCTGACGTCTTTATGCCTAAAAGTTATTTCTTTCAGCATATCCAAGTTACTCACTTGTCTTTGCAGATGTCCAGCCACTAACTTGGGAGAGCACCTTAATTCTCCTCCAGGACCAAGAACAGAGCTCTACTGGAAACTTTCTCTGCTGTTGAGCTTTTAGCTCAGCTGTTATCTATTTATTAAAAAAAAAATAAGCCAAAAGGACAAGTTGCAGTTGAGCAAACATATTTTCTTTTTAACTCTGAAGCTGCTATCATCCTCATCCTCTTTTCTTAATTATTAATCAATTAAAGTTCAACTATAAGTATATGTAGATAGATAGATGATAGATAGATAGATAGATAGATAGATAGATAGATAGATGATAGATAGATAGATAGATAGATAGATAGATAGATAGATAGATAGATAGATAGATAGATATAAGGGGCAGAGTGGGAGGGGGAGAGAGGGACAGAGACAGGGAGAGGGAGAGGGACAGACACAGTGAGAGAGACAGAGAGAGACAGAGAGTTGTTTATTCCCTATATGCCAGAAAATCTAAAACAAATGAGTATATTTCTCCTTATGATTACATAATTTAGACTGGAATAATATTTGCTTACCCCTGTTTAGTGCACCAGAATACTGTTGGGCTTTCTTATTATTTATTTATTCATTATTATTCTATTCTTTCATCATTCATGAAAGATATCCAAATAGGATATCTACTTATGTACATAAAGCTGTATATTATTCATTTGCACTACTTTTGAAAAGCAAAACAAATTGTTCCCTGTTATTACTTTTTAAAATTTAAAAGGAAAACCTCTCAGAAAAGAAAGTAAGACTTTCCCCGCCAGACAAAGTGGCAACAGTTAGTAGCTAAACTAGATCAAAACTAAATAAATAGAAACACTGACCAAAGAGGGTTTGATGCCTGTGAGTAAATATAATGTCTATCTCCATCTAAACTTTAACACATTTGAGGAACAGGCGTCAAACCAGACTTGTTTTCCTTGTGCTTGACATATGATCCTCCCAAAGCTAATGGGATCAACACTTTTAGAAACAAAACTCTGCTGTCAGGAACACAGAAATAAGTCTTACTCTCTATTATATCATAAGTCACTCTATCTGGGTATTGTTTTAGATTGACTCATTGCCACTTATCAGGTATGATTTTTCTGCTATATCTGGAAATCCCAGGCTGGGATCTCCTTCATACAAGGCATACGAGCTATAGACTTCTCAGAGAATCTTGCGGATTCTTGATTCAATTCATTAGTATAGGCTGTTATTAAGAATTAATTTTCCGCACCACAGTGCCCAACGGTGCCTTTGAGAAACTCTTAGCAAGAACAGTAAGGGGAGACTGTTATTCGTTACCTTTTATTCCCCCCCCTTTTCATTATAAATCTATCTTTTCAAACATATTCATGTTATGCTTTCAGAACATTTTATAAATATCCATGAATAACTTTCTGTAGATCAATGAAAATTGATCAGTAATGGTTTGTTAGGTGATGGAAGTAGGACAAAGAGTCATAATAATAGTTCGCAAAAACATGGCCAGATTAACACCAAAGACATAGGATTGATCAGGGGTGTCAAACTCAATTTCATTAAGGGCCGCAACAGGGTTGTGTTTGACCTCAGGAGGCTGGGTGGGCATGGCCATGGTGGGCATAGCCAGCTCAATGTCACTCATGTTGGGGGCCCCTGTGGTAGCCTGGGAGGGGCTGGGGGAATCTACTTTTGCTAGTAGTTTGTTTTGCTAGCATTCTGCTAGTGAAAATTGAACTTGGGGCCTTCGCGCACACACCCTGGGCTCCATTTCCATCTCTGATGGCCTCCTGCAGCCCTCTGTCAGCAAAAAAGGTCCCTGTGTGGGGCCCTCCTGAGCTCCATTTTCACTGGCCAGTCCTTCGCTGTTTCCAGGGCAGCCCCGCAGGCCAGATCTAAGCATCCCGCAGGCCAGATCTGGCCCACAGGCCATGAGTTTGACACCCCTGGGATAGATGAATGTTTCTCAACTTTGGCAACTTGAAGATGTGAGAACATAGAAAGATGTTGCTTCTATGAAAGAAAGGGGGGGCAAACTCTTAATAATTGTCTAGATCAGGGGCCGGCAAACTTAAACCCTCAAAGAGTCATTTGGACCCGTTTCCCACAGAAAGAAGACACAGGGAGTCACAAAACCCTTCCCATGCCTGACTATTTCCTGAGCAGCCACGAAACTCTCATATGTAGTTGAATTAAACATTCTGTTTTCTTCTGAAACTTTTCTTTTCTTGGATTTAACCGGGGAGATTGAAAAGCTCAATAAATCATGTATTGGGGGGGGGTGTCACACATTGGCGGTTGTGACGCATATTTTGAGCAACAGGGAGTTGCAGCAGAGGGATGAAAGAACCACATGCGGCTCCAGAGCCACAGATTGCTGAACCCTGTTCTAGATTAACACAAAATGGAGATAAGACTTAAGAACAGACTGTGCTCATTAATCACCAACTTGGGAAAAATATATGGACTAGGGTTCATGGGAGTTGAAATCCAACATTTTGAGAAGGCACCTCGACAACAAGAACAGACATCAATTAGCCAGTTAAAGTTCGGATGTGAATCTCCTATTGTTCCCAGATAGCTTGCCAGCTTCTAAAGGTGAATGTCCAGAATAGACACTGTCTAGAGTGGACACAGTAGGTCAGAGTTCATTTCAGCCTCAGACATCTATTTGCCCTGACAGACTTCAATAATCACCATGGTTAATCACCATGCTCAAACTACAGGTAGTCCTCGTCTTGTAACAGTTCACTTCAAAGTTCTAAGTTACAACGGCACTGAAAAAAGTGGCTTGTGACCATTTTTCACGCTTATCATCATTGCAGCTGCTCCAGGGGTGGGTTCCTGCCAGTTCTAACCTCTTCTATAGAAGAGGTTCACCAAATCTACTGTACCGTTTAGAACCGGTTCCAGCTCCCTCCCCCCGCCTGTCCCCACCACGCTTGCCCCGTCCGCCGCTCACTGATTGGCTGGCTCACCAACGCCCTGCCCGCCTCTAAGAATCCTATCTAAACCTTAAAGTCTTAAAGCTGTCAAGTTTGAACACCCCTGGGGTTTTTTTCCTAAAGGGTTAGGGCTGCAAGGGTCTTGCAACTTGACAGCTTTAAGACTTCAAATGCCAGAGTTTCTGAGCCAACATTTTGGTTGCTAAGCAAGAGCATTGTTAAGTGAGTTTCACCACTTTTTACAAGTTGGCCATGCCCACCGAGTCACATGGCTGGCAAGCCACTCCCATCCAGTCACATAGCCAGAAAGCCACTCGCACAAAGCAAGCCACACCCACAGAAGAGGTTCTAAAAAAATTTGAAACCCACCACTGAGCTGCTCCATAATCACATGATCAAAATTCAGACACATGGCTACTGATTTGTATTTATGATGGTTGCAGTGTTCCAGGGCATGGGGGAGGGGGGTTGCTCCTGGCATTACTGCCGGTTTGGCGCTCAAAAACTTTTGCTCCGTGTGCATACGCATTTATACCTAAAAAGGTCTGCACATGCGCAGAATGTTAGAAAAGGGGGGGGATTACATTTCTGCAATGGAGATTGTTCTGTGCATGCGCAAAACCGAAAATCAAGATGGCGCTGCCGACAATAGAACTAGTTCGGCTGCATGGGCGGCAATTACTACCTACTCAGCCGAACCTGTCCAAACCGGTAGGAACCCACCTCTGTTCCAAGGTCGCATCATCCCATTTTCTGATCTTCTGACAAATAAAGTCAACAGATTCACTTAAACAACCATGTAACTAATTTGACAACTGCAATGATTCACTTAACAAATGTGGCAAGCAAAGTTGTAAAATGGGGCAAAACTCACTAAACAAATGTCTCACTTAGCAACATAAGTGAGAAAACCCTCAAGAATATGAGATGTCCCTTAGGCAGAGACCTCCTAGCTCCTAATTAGAAGGAAGCAGCCACATGCTGCCTTCCATGAAACCCCCAGCACACTCACACACTAAGTAGTCTTGAAATTCATTCGTCCCCTAAAAAAAAATCACCTGGTGGCTTGCATTTCATTATTGTGGCATATCCTGGCAGAGAGCAGCATTAATAATATTGTAATGATTAGGGACAGGGTGGCTCAGTGGCTAACATGCTGAGCTTGTCGATCAGAAAGTTGGCAATTCAGCGGTTTAGATCCCTAGTGCCATGTGACGGGGTGAGCACCTGTTACTTGTCTCAGCTTCTGCCAACTTAGCAATTTGAAAGCATGTAAAAAATGCAAGTAGAAAAATCGGAACCACCTTTGGTGGGAAGATAACAGTGTTCCATGCGCCTCCAGCATTTAGTCATGCCGGCCACATGACCACGGAAATGTCTTTGGACAGCGCTGGCTCTTCGGCTTTGAAACTGAGTTGAGCACCGCCCCCTAGAGTTGGGAACATCTAGCACATATGTGTGAGGGGAATCTTTACCTTTACCTTTAATGATTAAATTGGTAAGAATCACATTTGGAAGTTGTTTTTTAAGTTGTTTGTTCCCAGAATGGAAGGTTTTGCATATCCCCATTAAGGGAGCATTTGGTAAGGCAAGGTAACACAGTCATAGGTCTCTAATAATAGCCTTGGATGAGATCTACAGAAGCTTCCAAAAGCTGTTACCAAATTGTAGTTTTTAATGGAAGGAAAGCAGAAAGTATTATATATGTAATAAGAGAGTCATCATAGTGGTTATATTTAATTTTAATATTTTTTTTCTTGTTCCACTCATTGCATTCGCTACTTTTTAAAATGTGAATCCTGGCTTATCAGTTAACGTCCAAGTGTGGTTTTCGGCTTGGGTGGGGGAGGGAAATTGCACTCCATTATTATAAGGAATTCCATGATTGAATGATTCAGGGGTTCAATTATTCAAACCATGTAATTGCTCAACTGAGAAAGCCTGGAGAAGGAACATATAATTTGTTTATAATCCATCAGTCTTTTAAATAAGCCTATAAATGTTTGTAGCCTGTAATTTAATTTAAATTTATTTATTTATTTTACCAGCCTGCTGAGGGCTAAAAGAAGATGATTAGACAGTTCTGAATCTTCTGGCTATTAGCTGCACTTGGTGATTATGTTAAATGCAGATGTACCACAAATCAATCATCCTTCATCAAATTCTGTCATATATATGAGACATCTTCATAACCTAAATACTATACTCAGAAGGGTTATCTTCACAGAAATAACACGGATCCTGGTAGCACCTTTTCCTAAACCAATTTTATTAAAAGCTATAATCTTTTGTGAACTGCGGGTTTGGTATTTGGCTTCTAGGCATTTTTTGCATTTCAAATACAAACTTTTATCTAATGATGTGAGATGCCGCTCAAAGGGGCTTACGCCTTTTAATTAAATTCGATAGTAGAAAAAGGTACTACCGGCCTCTGATTTTTAGTTATGATTTTGTGAAATCAAACCTTATTATTTGCATTGCAAATATCCTGATAGCCATTGGATGACAGAAGAAACTAACGATTTCTTTGCTGGTATCTAGCCAATGATTGGAGTTTTGCAGTCCAGCTCTAGTACTCTGAAGAGCATTCTTGCATCCCTACATTCTTGTCACTTTTTTTTTAATGCACGTGCAATTAACATTTCTGAGGATCTACTTTCTTGCAACAGATGGAGATTCTTTTCCTTGTTGATTGTTGTTGTTCGCACATTCGGAGGCTACATTGAAATGTTGTTATTTGGATGATTTGTATTAATTTAATATGCTAATTTTAGAGCTCTTTTTCTGTTTAATATTCATCTTTTCTTTCTACAAAAAACAAAATCAAAGGGCATTCCATCCCTTTGTGCAAGAAGACAATTTTTCACATTTTGTGAAAAAAGGAAAGTATATATAATTATCTATGGAGATTCCCAGGCATCCAGGTCATGGTTGTCCCAAAGGTGGTTTTTCAAGAGGCAACTGGACTTACTGTTTTTTCTTTGAAGACGTTTCACTTCTCATTCCAAGAAACTTCTTCCGCTCTGAGGAAGCCGAAGAACCTTCTTGGATGAGAAGCAAAACGTCTTCAAAGAAAAACCAGAAAGCTCCTCAGAGCTGAATCTAGGTCATAGATGTATTATGGGTGGGCTGTTGGGGGTTCACATGGGCCCGGGCAATTCTCTAGCTAGGATTCTGCCCAGTTTGGCGAACCCCCAAATGCCAAACCTGGCTGGCCATGCCCACCTTGCTTCTCCCACCCCGCTCCTCCCACCCCGCCTCTCCCAGGAGTCTTCACGCTGCTTGTTCATCATGCCAGGTAAGTGCAGGGCCCACACAGAGGCTCGGGGTGGTGGTGGGGAAAATGGCCCTACCGGATGTTCCAGAAGTCCAGAAACGGGCCTGGATGAGCTTGGGGGAAGCAGTTTTCACCTTCCCAGTGGCTTGAGGAAAGCCTCAGAGCCTGGAGAGGTTGAAAAACGCTCCCCTGCCATGGTGTAGGAGGCCAACTAGGCCACGCGCACCATGGCCATGCCCACCTAGCAATGGGGCAGTGAAACCATCGCTGCAATTTTTGAAGCCCACCCCTGGGTTATACCAAAAGGGCTTTTTCAGGAGGAGCTTCTTCAGAGCTGAATAAGCTTCTTGGATGAGAAGCGAAACATCTTCAAAGAAAAACCAGAAAGTCCTGTTGCCTCTTGAAAAAAAGCACCTTTGGGATATACATAATTATGTAGTATCTACTTTGCTTCTGTATTGTTACCATATTATTATTATTATTATTATGAACAGGCAAAAGTGAATTTTGCAAATTAAAAATCTGAAAGGAGTTAACATTCCTTATTGCAAGATAAACAACACATCAGCCAATCAACAAACCTCAGTTTCGGTATTTCTGTGTCGAAATGTAAAGGTCTTTCCAGTTAAACTTTGCTTAAGTAATGAAATATGTTGGAAAACCCTTCCCTGTAAAAACACTTCCTCGTAAAACTTGATGACACTCAGAGGGTCATCGTCTTAACTTCTCTATTAGATTTCAGGTCTGCTCAATCTCAGTTTTCTATAATAGCTGGGCTCTTTTATGGACCCTGGGTAAAAATGTTCCTGCTTTCCCGATCTTCCAAAATAAGGATGAATTCAAGTCTTTTCAATATCTTCTTCTTGAAGCATTTTTAAACATCAGTTGTAAAAAAAGTAAAAGATCCAACTTAGACAGATATTGAGCTGTACGCCCACCACAGAAGAGAATTCCATATGAGTGGAGAATATGAGTCTAGGTAACACATAATCTCTATGATTGTTCCAGTTTTGTGGAACATGGGCCCTCCAAAAAAACAATAAGTTCCCTAGTTGTTGACTTTATGGAAGGCCTTGAAGAAACTTCTTCTGAAGCTGGCACTTCATATTTAAGACTGATGGTGACTGAATATAGTCTTTGTTGATTAGGTTTGGATGTGTTTTTATGCTGGGAGGAATTGATGGGTTGCTTTGGAAAGGGGTGATTTTTAAGGAATGGTTTGATTGAGGGTATCTTAGATTTACACTGCTCATTCCAAGGGGAAACTACCAAAATTTCATAAAATCTCTCAGAATATGGAAACAAATTCATTCTACATACATCAACATTCAGTTGAGGGGGAGGCTGAGAAGACCCTGAATTTGTATTAGATGATATAGTGTGTAAATCAGGGGTGGGTTGCTCCCAGTTCGGATGATTCACCGGAACCGGTAGTGGAATTCAGGTCTAGGTTTGAGTTTGAGTTTGAGTTTATTGAACACTTATAGGCCGCCCTTTCCCCTGAGGGGACTCAGGGCGGCTTACAATAATGAGGGAAGGGAGTGCAAGACAAGACATAAAAGAAAACGTGAGTAAAAAAAATTAACCATAAAAGCACAACATTCACTCAGCATTCGGGCGGGGAGAGAGTAAAGTCCTATCCCCAGGCCTGACGGGATAGCCAGATCTTGAGGGCCGTGCGGAAGGCCTGGACGGTGGTGAGGGTACGGATCTCCACGGGGAGATTGTTCCATAGCGTCGGAGCTGCAACTGAGAAGGCTCTCCTCCGCGTAGTCGCCAGTCGGCACTGACTGGCGGATGGAATTCGGAGGAGGCCTACCCTGTGCGATCTGATGGGACGCAGGGAGGTAATTGGCAGAAGGCGGTCTCTCAAATAGCCAGATCCACTACCATGGAGCGCTTTATAGGTGGTAAGTAGGATCTTGAAGTGCACCCGACGATCAACAGGTAGCCAGCGCAGCTCACGGAGGATCGGTGTTATGTGGGCGAACCGCGGTGCGCCCACGATCACTCGCACGGCCGCAGAACCAGGTTGCAGAACCAGCAGCGACCCAGACCTGCCACGCTCCCGAACTGGTTCCATTGCTGCTACTGGGCAGCCGCCATTTTGGTTTTTAGTGACTGCGCATACGCAGTTCACTGTGAATTGTTCTGTGCATGCATGAAGAACAATTTACATTGAACAGCGCGAACGCCAGTGGTAGGTTCCAGATCCCGGTGCAACAGGGCCTGGTGCCCCCACATGCATGTGCGCAGCATTCATGCACACGCACACTGTGCGTGTATGTGTCCTTACCTCCATGCCACCTCTGCGATGCCTCCGCACTGCTCCAGCTGCTCGGCAGAGCATTGTGCAGGACCTGAACACTCCTTGCCCATGTGCAGAAGCGCCAAAGAGCTCAAATATAGATAAAGAGCTCAGGCGGACGGGTAGGCCCTTGGGAGCACTGTACCGGAACGGTACCTGGTGCTCCCGGCAGGCACCGGTACGCCCGTATCGGGGCGTACCGCCTGCAACCCAACACTGGCGTACGCATTGCACGGACATTGCAAACTGGTAGTAAAAACCAACAGCAACCCACCCCTGGTGTAAATGCCTAAGAATATAATAGTGTTTTTCCTTTTATATATTTGTGCCTTCAAGGAAGGAAGTGAGGGAGAAAGAGAAAGGGAGAGGAAGAGAGGGAGAGGGAGGGAGAGAGATTGAATTGAATGGTAGTATACATTCTCCTCCTTTTTTCATTTTGCTTTGTTTTGTTGTTTTATTTTATCCATCTGAAGTCAATTTTCCATTGTCAGGAAAACTGTTCTTACATGGTGGAAGGAAAACGAAATGAAAAATTAATTAGATTTTCCTCTTTGATATCATAGTTCTCTCTCTAATCTCAAAGCTAGCTAGCCAACTTATCCAACCAAAAATGAAGGCAACAACACAAACAAAAAAAATTATGGCTGACATACCAGCGGTGTAATCCTCTGAAGTCTGCTACCAGTTTGGTGAGTTTGCTACCGAAAGCATGCATGCACGCCTGAGGCGTACCCACACAGTCAGTAATGGGATTCAAATAATTTAACAACCAGTTCTCTGCCTTAATGATTTCTTCCAACAACCAGTTCACCAAACTGCTCAGAAAGTTAACAACCAGTTCTCCCGAAGTGGTGTGAACTGGCTGAATCCCACCACTGGACGCAGTGCTAAAAAAGGAACATTTTGAAGCCTTACGAGTCTGTAAAGGTAAGTAGAAGAGCAAAGGGGGGGATCCACTGTGCCACGCGATTTAGATTAGGTAGAAAGTAGGGATTCTAACGATTCTAGCTAATATAAATGGCGCATCACAGCTGATCGTCACTCAGCTGATCGTCGGAAATAACGGTTCACCTGAACTGGTAACATTTTTTACTACCAATTTAGGTGAACCAGTCCAAACCGGTAGCATTTCACTCCTGCGACATTGCCTGCCTTCTTAATTCCCACAATTAAAAAAAAAATCAGTGGAAATGAATGAATAGTAGGCCATCTAGATACTTCTGGTAAAGTTGTGTTCCTCTGTTTTTGGAACTTGTACTTTAAACACACAAAAAACTGCATGTGTTTAGAAGAAAATCTAATTTGGAAGAGTAAGTTTTTTCTGAAAAGCCATGCCATGACCTACTACATTTGAATTCCAAGTAATTTGTCTGATTCCTGTATTTATTTTGAAATTTCTTTTCCTCCTTCTGGACTTTGAGACTTTGTGAACATACTGATATCATTAACGGAAGATACTCAGAGAATAAATAAAAGAGAACGTGATGTAAATAGTAGAGCCTGACATGTAGGCATGAAGCTTGCATGATCCACAGATGGAAGTATTGATTGCCACAGCAGAGCACTGGAGGTGGTTGGGTTTAATAGATATTACATTATCTTCATTACTTTGTTAAGATACAAGCTGTTGTGTTTCATGATGTGGAAATAATACCACCTCCATATCACCTGTTCTTCTTTCTTTTATTATGTGAAATAACAAGATAGGTCAGCTTTGCAAAATCCCAGGAATTAAAGACAAATATTTTTTTCTGATATGCTTTTTTTTATTCCCATGTCCAGTTATGCCTGGTGTATTCTTTAACAGGTAAGTATGCCGCAAATCACTCAACATTTTTATTGTGTCAATAAAAAGCAATAATGAAGAATGTAATAATAAACAGAAATCATATTGTGCGTACATACACAGGATTAACTATCTTATTTTTGTTCATGAGTACAAGGCTGAAAAATACATGTGCCATCATTTGATAATTTTTTACCTTTGGATGCGTGAAAAGAATTTCCTAAATAGATATTTCCACATGCACTTAAAAAGAATTGCATTTTTGTACATTTGCAAACTACACCTAGTCCCAAAATTCAAGAAAGACAAGTTTAGAAACTAAATTTCAGTGGAGATGAGATTTTCTGTACAAACAATTCAGTTATTATGTTGTTTTTATTTTTAAGAATACATGTAGTGCTCAACTTATGACCACAATTGAGCTCAAAATTTCGATCGTTAACCGAGACATTCCTTAAGTAAGTTTTACCCCATTTTATGATTTTTCTTACCATGCTTGTTAAGTGAATCACTACAGTCAATAAATAAGTAACCCAGTTGTTAAGTGAATCTGTCTTCCCCATTGACTTTGCTTGTCAGAACGTTGCAAAAAGTGTTCACATGACCCCAGGTCACAGCAACCATCATAAATATGAGTCAGTTGACCAAGCATCTTAATTTTGATCACATGACTATGGGGATGTTGCAATGGTCATAAGTGTGAAAAAGTCATAAGTCACTTTTTTTCAGTGCCATTGGAATTTTGAACGGTCACTAAATAAACTTGTTGTAAACTGAGGATTATCTATATGGGTAACATTTTTTCCCCTATATCTAATGTTCATATGGCTTATCCTCAAATTGAACTGGGCACATCTTGTTAAAGATAAACCCTCTGTGACTATTTTTAAACACTGTCTACCATCCTGTTTAAATTAAAGTATGGAATTATTTTGTAATCTGACTGAAGTTTCTTTGAAATATGCCCCTTATCAATAAAACTTTGGGTCAATACCCTGTCTGGGAGTTTGGCCTTGTACATACTGTAAATGAAGCCAAGGAGAGTGCATAACTACCCAAATGAAATTCTTTGGATGCAAAATTGAGAATTGGACCTGCACGTGTTTATCAGCAACTGCAGTGAAAGCACCAGCATACATCGTTCCTTAGGATTTTGGCCTCTACTTCCTATCCCACCTGATATTTTTCTTTAAATATTTGTTTACTTCATGCTCCCATTATTCCACAGAATCCCCAGCCAAACTGTGCTCTTAGCTAAGTAAAGAGAAACGAAGAGAAAGAGGAATTGATAGCACAGAGCAGAATTGCCAGACAATCAGTAACTCAAGGGGTGCCGGACATCGAAACTTTGGAGGAAACATAGAGGTGAAAATATGGGACCCTGCAGGAAGAGAAAAGCTTCCGTGGAGGAGAAGGATGCTGTTTTTCTGAGGAGAAAGATCACTCTTACTCGGGCCATTGCGTTGGCTGTGGGCAGCATGGTGGGCAGTGGGATCTTCATTTCTCCTAAAGGGGTATTGCAAAACACAGGCAATGTAGGGGTATCATTACTTGTATGGCTCGCTTGTGGGATTCTGTCTCTGTTTGGTGAGTTGTGTAGCTTTCCTTTATTTATTTTTAAAATGTTGATTTTTACATCCTGAGAAACTCAAAATATTAAAAGATAGTTAGATGATAGATGAGGGAGATAGGTTTGTTTGTGTGTGTGAGAGAGAGATGAGATGATGATAGATGATAGATGATAGATAGATAGATAGATAGATAGATAGATAGATAGATAGATAGATAGATAGATGATAGATAGATCATAATTAGAGAGAGATGATAGATAGATAGATAGATAGATAGATAGATAGATAGATAGATAGATAGATAGATCATAATTAGAGAGAGATGATAGATAGATAGATAGATAGATAGATAGATAGATTGATTGATTGATTGATTGATAGATATGATAGATAGATGATTGATTGAGATAGATAGATATTTAGATAGATGATAGATAGATAGATAGATAGATGATAGATAGTTAGATAGATAGATAGATAGATAGATAGATAGATAGATAGATAGATGATAGATAGATAGATAGATAGATAGATAGATAGATAGATAGATAGATAGATAGATAGATAGATAGATGTAGATGATAGAAGATAGATAGAAGAGAGAGAAATAGAGAAATAGAGATAATGATAATGATAGGTAGATAGATGATAGATAGATGATGATTTCCTTAAAAAATGAAATGGGGAGAGGGAGAATCTAATATTTGAGCTGATGTGGAATATGTGGCTTTTACTGACTCCCAATGATCATGCCAGTGAAACCGCAGGGGCCATTACGCACCACAGGGCAGTGAGAAACTATTGCTAGTAGAATTTGCTAGTAGAATTTCTGTGGGTTTCTACCACGGAAACATGGGCCTGTTTATGCCTCTTATGTTATGGCCTTCTGCTGCCCTACAGAATAGCTTCTTTTGTTCTCAATCCATCACTTTCATATTAAAAATGGAAGAGAAATAGGGGAAATGACAGTGTATCTTCTATTCCATGCTAATTCTTCCAAATGAACATCCATGTCCCTTTCCCCTCTCCCTGAGTTTGCCTATCACATGTTGAAGATTGAATGTGTTTTGGATGGCGTAGACCAGGGGTCTACGCCATCCAAAACACTGGCTGGGGAACTCTGGGAGTTGAAGTCCAAAGTCTTTAAGTTCCCAAGTTTGGACACCCCTGGCAGATGGGCACTGTACGCCTTGTTCCCTGAATTTCCGTTTGCATATGAGGTTTCTCTTTTCTTTGGCTCAAAACAACTCCCTCTTTTTTGCATCTATATGCCTCAGGGGTCTACACTACTTATCATTGCCAAAGAAAGAGGATGAAAGAGGGCAGCAATTTTCTAAATGTTTGCATTTACTGGTCTATATGTTTTGATGTAAATTGAGCGGCCCTTCTGTCTTTAAATAGAGATAAAATGCACTTTGCTGTAGGAAGGAAGAGGCCATGTGTGCTCAGATGCTAATGTTTGATGAAGGAGGCTACCTATCCCTATTTGTGTGGTTCTTCTTCTTTTTAAAAAATCACACATTGCTAGGTATCCCTTCAAATAAAAGGACATGCTCCAATAGAAGCTTTTCCTATGAAAAGTAAAGCAGATGGTCAGCCTATACACCTGTTAGTAAGTCAGAATGGCAGTTTGGTATAGCCCTCCAAAATTGCATATAGTGCACCTGGCATAGCAATGCTTCACAGTACTGTATAACATTTTCACAAGTAGCTGAAAGGGATACAGCAGTGGTGGGTTGCAGGCAGTACACCCTGGTACAGGCGTACCTGTGCCTGCCGGGAGCACCCGGTACTGTTCCAGTACAGTGCTCCAGAGGGCCCACCCACCTGCCCGCCCTCCTTACCTGTATTTGAACGCTTCAGCGCTTCCGCGCATGCGCATGGAGCATACAGCACCTATGCAATGCTCCAAGCAGCTGGAGCATCACAGAGGCATCACAGGAGGTAAGGACGCATGCACATGCTGCATACGTGTGCACACGTGCTGTGCATGTTCATGTGGTGGAGCCCGGGCCCCGTTGCACCATACAGGTTGCAAAGGGATCCAGAATCCACCACTGGGATACAGGTAGTCCTTGAGCCCAAAATTTCTGTTTCTAAGCAAGACAGTTGTTAAGTAAGTTCCCCCCCACCTCCATTTTATCACGTTTCTCACCACAGGTGTTAAGTGAATCACTGCAGTTATTAAGTTAGTAACACCATTGTTAAGTGAATCTGGCTTCCCTATCGACTTTGCTTGTCAAAAGGGCTTAAAAACTGATCACATGACTGTGAGACACTGAAACTCATAAATATGAACCAGTTGCCAAGTATTTGAATTTTGATCACATGATCATTCAGATGCCACAACAGTCGTAACTGTGAAAAATGGTCATGAGTGACTTTTTTCAGTGCCATTCTAACTTTGAATGGTCACTAAACAAATAGATACTTTGGAATCTACTCACAGCTTTCCAGCAAGATGTTTTCTGTCTAAATAGGATGCAGAAACATTGATGAGAGAATAGGAGATAGCCTTTTATATTAGAACACATTTTAATACCTGTTTTGCCATCATGTACTGTATTCTTTTTCGGATGGTTTAAGCTTTGGAGAGGCTAGGGAACAATCGCAAAAGAGATTAGAAAACTATTTTAAATAAAATGACTGTAGTTCTCCAGGTAAAAATCCCCCTCCCTCCCAAGCAATCTTGTGTCATTCATTTTGTTTTGTGTCATTATTTTGTTTTGATTCAAACTATTTCATAGTTGTTGATGCACAGATGAATGTTTGCACCATTTGACATGTATTCTAACCACTGCAGTGGCGCAGTGGTTAGAGTGCAGTACTGCAGGCTGCTTCTGCTGACTGCCAGCTGCCTCCAGTTTGGCAGTTTAAATCTCACCAGGCTCAAGATTGATTCAGCCTTCCAGGTCGGTAAAATGAGGACTCAGATTATTGGGGACAATATGCTGATTCTGTAAACTGCTTAGAAAGCGGTATATAAATCTAAGTGCTATTGAGTTTAGTGGAACTTTGTCCCAGGACAATGGATATGACTTACAACTCTTTTTTGTTGTTGTTGTTGTTGAATTCCAGGTGCTCTGTCCTATGCAGATCTCGGAACATGTATTACAAAGTCAGGCGGGCATTATATTTATCTTTTAGAGACTCTAGGACCATTGCCGGCTTTCCTCCGATTGTGGGCTGAATTTATTATGATACGGTAAGGATGGCTTTTCTTTCTCTTCCTTGTCTAAAAAAGGAAGGAATGCCAGATGATGGGAAGATTTATTGGGAGCTTTGTCTCTTTAAATCTCTCAATGGGGCATGTTCCAGCTGTGTTTTTAAAGGCAGACAGCTGGTGAATGGAGCACCACTGAGATCTAACAAATGTTTGGAAGGAGGGAGGGGGGAAAGCATCTGAAATGGCAGGGAACAGTGGGGAAGAACGAAGAATGGAAGCAATAATAGAGAAAGCTCTAGGGAGACTTCAGATGAAAAACAATCACAAACCAAAGACCTCTCCCTTTCAGTCATAAGATGGATGGGTTTTTTCATTTCTTGCGGGGCAGATACCACTGCCCTGCTTGCAATAAACTATAGACCTGCCTCTCTGGCTCTATAAAAAACAATTTGGGATTGATTGAATGATATTGTCCTCCCCCTCTAAGCCAGATCACTCCTCAATCAATTGAACTGTCTTCCAGGGAACATCTGGGAGCTACAGACTTGAAAGAGATTCCTGTAGCTGGTGGATGACAAGTCTTACATCTATAGAGTAGATCCACTCCTATTTCAGGCCAAAACAATGATTCTGCAAGACTCTTACTTCACCATAGTCAGAACAACCAATACAGATTTATTTCCTTTCAGCAGAGTCCACAGACAGTGTGGTTAAAAAAAAAAAGACCAAGATGGTGATTGTGATGTTGCACCAAAACTTTAGCTTTTTTTATATGTAAGGTATATAAAAATGGGTGGAGTTATAATCCCACAGTCATCTTGACTCTTTTGACCATATACTATGGGCAATCTTGCTCCTTTTCATTTTGTTATTATATTATCATAAGCCAGAAGAAGGTGAAGAGGAAAGCACACATTGCAAAAAAACCTATTATTAATATGTTAAAATTATTAGTCTCTTATGACTTGTAACATTGTACTGATAATTTAGCATGTTGGCTGAAGCTTATGACTTGGACTTTGCATTTAATTATGTGATTTATCTACTGACTGAAACCTGCTAGGCTTTAGCTAGCTTATAGAATTCACAATATAAACTAAAATACAAAAGCAATATTTAAACATTAAATGATATAGTATTTTAATTTAAATATTAAAAACAATAAAAAAATGATTAAAACCAGAAGTGGCTTATTCCACTGTAACTGAACCATCAATGTCTTACAGCAAGGTGTGGACCAAGTCCACCATTTTGATTAAATCATAAACTTTCGTCTGCCACACATTAGAAGTAGACATGTCTCATCGTCTCATTCTCCTCATAGAGGAGAAAGATGAGAAAGACATGAGTTCTCCTCATCTTCTATCCAGTCTTCCAGATGAATAATTCTGAAAGCAGACACTATTTTCACTATTTTCAACTTCATTTCACTTGCAGATTTTTCACAAGTGAGAATCCATAAGTCAAATCTGATATTCTGTCATTTCTGATTTTTATATTTCAGACCTGCAAATATAGCTGTGGTGTCTTTGGCATTTGGTCGATACCTCATTGAGCCTTTCTTTGCTTCTTGCCATGTCCCTCCTCTGGCTGTGAAATTGGTCACAATGGCAGGAATTAGTGAGTATCAGTGAATGCAAGATCAAAGTACTTGTAGTTTATTATCAATAAACAAGTATTTACTACCCAGTCTCAATGTTTTTTTAAGTATCTTTACTCTGAAGTAAGATAAACAACTGGAAGATTTAATAGCTACCAACTGCAGAATGATTCTGATCAAATCAATGATGCTAGATTTTTACAGTTGATGTACAGGAATAGTTGATGAACATAGAATCCAAAACTTGTTAAGTTGATGTCCCACTTTCTATTTCTAACATGTAATCAAGGTAGGGCAGAGTGAAAATCCTGTAGCAATGATTAGTACAAATTTAGCTTATTTGTTTTGACTATGGGTTAACACACATGATAAAACGATGTGTTTGTTTGTTTGGTTTGGTGAACACAGGCTTTGTAAACCAGGTTTTCTCTTTCATGTTTTATCTGTAGTCAGCCAACAGTGGTTTGTTCAACCAACTATCGTTTAGCCTGATTGTGAACTTGGTAATTTTTCTCAGTTCTCAGGATTTTTCTCAACCCTAGTTGTTGGGGGTGGGTGGTTTGTGGGTTGTCCAGATGTTCGTATTTTTTTTCTTTTATTGTTTTCTTCTCTTTTAAAGTACAAGCTGCCCATTATCATTCTGAAATCAGGCAGCCTCTAAATATAATAATACAAAGAAATATAAATCCCTTTGTAAATAGAAATATCCATCATTTCCCCAGATAGCAATACGTTCATGCAGATGCTTCAAAATTTGCAATCTCTCAAATACTCAGAATTGTCATGATTTCCTTAAACTTGTTCCATCCACACACATAACTGGGTATATTTAAACCACACATTAGAACCAAATTCACCCAGGTAGTTTATTCAAGGATGCAATTACTTTTTGTTCAGCCCCAATGTTAGAACCCTATTTAACTTACAAGCCACTTTTTTGTGATTATATGAGCTCTGGTGGTGCAGTTGTTAGAATGCAGTATTGCAGGCTAACTGTACCCACAGTCTGGAGCTTGATCCTCATGGGGCTCGGCCTTCCATCCCTCCAAGGTAAAATGAGGCCCCAGATTGTTGGGGGTAATATGCTAACTTTGCAAACCTTCCACAGAGTGCTGTAAAGCACTAGGTAAAGGTAAAGGTTTCCCTGCTAGTTGAGTCCTCCAGGATTGGGCGGCCTATAAATCTAATAAATTGAATCGAATTGAATTCTGGCTCTAGAGGTGGTGCTCATCTCCGTTTCTAAGCCTAAGAGCCAGCAGTGTCCAAAGACTGCTCCATGGTCAGGTAGCCGGCATGACTAAAGGCCGAAGGCGCACAGAATGCTGTTACCTTCCCACCAAAGGTGGTCCCCATTTTTCTACTTGCATTTTTTACATGCTTTCAAACTGATAGATTGGCCGAAGCTGGGACAAGGAATGGGAGCTCACTCCGTTATGCGGCACTAGGGATTTGAACCGCTGAACTGCCAACTTTCTGATCAACAAGCTCAGTGCCTTAGCCACCGAGCCACCGTGTCCCCCTATAGTAAAGCACTATGGGGTGGTAAATAAATCTAAGTGCTATTGCTATTTGTGAAATCTTCAACATCATTTTTGCCATTTTTTTACTTGCTTCCCAAATCCTTTTTCAAACTGTCCCTCAGTTCCCTTCTCCATTTATCCCCCACCTCTCAACCTCCCAATCTAACTAGACCCATATAAACAGAGGTTCACCGAGAGTTAATTAAATCCTCTAATAGGAAAGAAAGAAACAAGATAAAATACAAAGAATGGAAAAGAATTATATAGAAGTTAATATCAGATAGGGGAAATTGAAGCTCAGCATAGCTCTCCTCTAATTGTTCTAGGTTAGATGAGAGCTATGCTGAGCTCTAATTTCTGCTATCTGATATTAACTTCTATATAATTCTTTTCCATTCTTTGTATTTTATCTTATTTATTTATTTCCTATTTCCAGTCTTATGAGCATTTTATAATTACCAGCCATCCTGTAAGTCCCTAATGCCAGAAAATCTTTTTTTACCATATCTTTTTCTTTAAAAGATATATCCGTTCTTTAAGCATCATCTCTGTTAATTCTTGTTAAAATTCTATTCATCTCTAGAAGCATAGAAACAGTCGTCCTTTCTTGTGGTTGAAATAAAACTAGCTTGAAAGGAACCTCCAATTTATACCTTATTCCCCTTTTTCATAGTTTTTCTGGGAAAGATTTGAAAGCTTTTCTTCTTTGTAACGATAATAACGTTTGGAGATAAAATATAGAGTTAATCAGTCTTTTCTACATGTTCTCTAATTCCAAAATCATTTCTTTTATTCTGATCCTGGGTATTGGTTTAATGTCTGTAATATCTTTTTGAATTCTTCCAGTATCAAACACATTTTTTTGTAAAGGCAACAGAAGTCTGGACAACTTCTGAAACTTGAGAAGAAAATTATTTTCACTGAATTTATTAGCAACGTATCTACCGACATCTGTTAGATCATATTATCTAACATACCACATTCTACCTTAATATCTGTTCGTTGCTTAATTAGTTTTCTTATCAAATCAGTTTAAAGTTTCATCCTTAACAGTGATTAATTTTTGTACACGCCATGAAAACATCCTCCCCCATCAAATCTTCATTGCTAGCATGGAGTGCACTTCAGCTACCTTTGAATCATTTGTATAAGCTTCTGCCTTTTGCGAATTATCTTTGTAAGTTATCTTTTTTTACTACAAATATTGCCAATCAGTTGAATACTATGGTAGTCAAATGCAAACTGTGAAAATTATTGGAAATGCTGGATTGGTAATAACAACCAATACACCATCTTCTCTAGCGACTAGCCATCCCTCACCTCCACCACCAAGACAATCCTAAATTGATATTTCCTCTTCCAAAGGAAAGTTAGACAGAAAATTATTCAGTAATCCATGATTGAAACAAACCATGGCTTAGTGCAATGGGTGAATAAGAAAGTAATTTGAATTCAGCTTCTTCCTGTGCTCAGCTTAAAAGCTACTATTTGACACCATTAAAATCTTAGCATGTACTAGATCCCTATTTATTCAGGAATTCTAATAGTTGCATTCATGCTGCAAAAACATGTAAAAACTCTTGGGCTATAAATACCCTATATAATGTGATACCTTTGCCCATAAGAAGTTCACTGCATGGATAGTCCCCGCAAATTGGTGTAGAATTTGTGGAACAGACAACATATATATAAGCAGCTTGATGAATCATTCAGTGAGTGGGTGATGGGAAGGAAGGAAGGAAGGAAGGAAGGAAAAGAGAAAGAAAGAAAGAAAGAAAGAAAGAAAGAAAGAAAGAAAGAAAGAAAGAAAGAAAGATTGATTCTCTGGAATGTAGTTGCTTATTCAAGGCAGCTCAAAATCATCTCTTTGCATAAATCTATTAAACAACATTGGAAAGATCAGTCAACCAATATGCAGCAGCATATTTTTGCTCGTGACCCGTCAAAACTGCGCTCGACTAAACTGCACCTGATTAAACCGTGTCGCTGACGTCATCAACAGGGCGACAACAGCCAGCGCGGAGAAAGAAGGGCGCTTTAAATAGCACTTTGAAAGCAAGCCGATTCAACTTAAGGTAAGGGTTAGGTTTAGGGTTAGCTTTAGGCTTAGCTTTAGGGTTAGGTTAAGGGTTAGGGTTAGGTTTAGGGTTAGGTTAAGGGTTAGGGTTAGGTTTAGGGTTAGGTTAAGGGTTAGGGTTAGGTTTAGGGTTAGGTTAAGGGTTAGGATTCGGTTTAGGGTTAGGTTAAGGGTTAGGTTTAGAGTTAGGTTTAGGGTTAGGTTAAGGGTTAGGTTTAGGGTTAGGTTTAGGATTAGGTTTAGGGGGGGTTAGGTTTAGGGGTTAATTTTAGGTTTAGGGTTTACAGCGTGCTTCTGTCTCCGCGCTGTTGTCGCCCTGTTGATGACGTCAGCAACGCGGTTTAGTCGGGCGTGGTTTAGTCGAGTGCGGTTTTGTGGTGGAACCATTTTTTCTATGTATAGCTAATATTTTCATTAGTGTTTTTTAACTAAATAAAAAAGAAGAGTTTCAGTTCATGTTTAATTATTTTCTTAACAATTTTAAGCCATTTTCTTTTATTTCATATTTCTTATTCTATCATATTGTTGGTCCAGTATACATTCTTTTCTATTACTTAGCTTAAAAGAAGAGTTTAAAAGATCTCACCTGCGTAATTTTAAGGTAAATTACTTGCACCAAAGGAATCTGGCTTGCTTTCAGGTTTATGGGGTGCTCTTATCCAAACTGGTTGTTATCACTTTCTTCAGTTTTGCAATTAGGATATAGGAAAGAAGCCCTAACTGAAAGCATGATTAAATCGGCTTGATCATTTCTCTCTCTCTGCCAATTTAGCCTTAGCAGTAGTCCTGAACTGTTGGAGTGTGAGTTGGGCTGCCAAAGTACAGACAGGACTCACTGTCCTGAAGATGATCACCGTCGGCCTAATTATTGTTCCTGGGATCTTGGCTCTTAGAAATGGTAAGACTAATCAGAAATCTCATGAGAAATTAGATGAGAGGGAGCATCAGAAGAAAAGGAGGTTGACAAAATTACAAAAAACAAAACAACACCAAGAGGCTCTTGGAAAGATAAAGGAAAAAGAGATAGAAGACACTTAGGGACTGACCACTCTCAGAAATACTTTAATGGGTTTTTTTTTATCCTTTACTTGAAGGGTTATTTTTATCCAAGTCAGACTTAATTCGCTAGTCTAAGGCAGGAGTGTCAAACTCAATTAGATTGAGGGCTGCATCAGGTTTGTGTTTGATCTGGGGGTGGTGGCCAGGGGGCATGGCTAGCTTGATGTCATTCATATCGGAGGCCCCTGTGATGGCCCAAGCTCTCCACCAGCGAAAACAGGCTCCCAAGCTCCATTTTCTGTTGCAATGGCCTCCTGCAACCCTCTACCAGGGAAAATGAAGCTCAGCGTTTTCCCTGACAGAGTCTCCACAGGCTGGGCCTTGGAGACCCCGTGTTTCCAGGCCAGGTCTGAGAGCCAGATCTAAGCACCCTGTGGGAACGGATACGATCCACAGGCCTTCAGTTTGACACCCCTGTTCTAAGATGCCAAGAGCCTTTTTGTTCTTAAAGATTCATACATTCATTGAACTAATGTAATTTCTGCTAGCTCAGCTTTCTTGTTCTTTTTCTAGAGATCTACCTCTACAACTCCCAGAATTCCACAAAGTTTTATTATTAGAATCCAGCTTTTAGTCTCTACTAACATGGTCACTGTTAAGGGTTTTTAAGAAGAAACTAGACAGCTACTTATCTGAAACAGTGTAAGTTCTTCTCCTGCTTGAGGAGAGGGCTGGACTAGAAGACCTCCAAGGTTCCGTCCAACTCTATTCTATTCTAAGGCATGGCTGACTGAGTAAGAGAACTGGAATTATGCAACATTTAGTCTCAATTAAGTTGTCAAAGAAGGACCCATGGGGCAAGGATCCTTCACACATGCTTCTGAGATGATTCCACCAGCAATTATTTCTCCCCTTGTTTCCTGTTCTGGGTATTTTCTACTCAGAATCATCTCGAACTGATGGCAAATAAATATGTTAATAAGAATGGAAAGTTCTCCTATTGTTTAATTTCCTTGCCAGACACTGATGTTGAGACTCTCTCTCTCCTTTCCATTTACTCTACAAGCAGATTGAAATATTGTCATGCACAACAACTTCATTTCTTGCAGGGTTGTCCATAGATATGTTTTAAAAAATTGCAATGATGGCTACAATGATGAGACTGAAGCTCAGTCTATTTATGGGCAACACAATAATAAAAAATATGCAGGACTTTGACTGCACCATCATCAGTTTTTTTTAAAAATCATACCTTGTGGATACCCCAGTATCTTCAGAGGTTCTATGGGAAAAGGAGAGGGAAAACTCTAGAAGAGAATACGAATATATATGTGGGTTTTTTAAAAGAAGGTGGCTATTGATTTAGGTAGCCTTTAAATTCCAGGAATGTTAGTTGTTTACATTCTCTTGTTCAGATAATACCAAAGTTTACATTAGAAAGATGCCAGTTATAAGATAGTCATTGACAGGGGTGGGTTCCGGCAGGCACTACTGCTGGTTTGCTCATGTGTGTGCTGCTTGTGCATGCGCAGTGCAATTAAAATTGTTCTGCGCATGCACAGAACCGAAAAACAAGATGGGGCCAATAGCACTGCCCGGGGAACCAGTTCGGGGGTGTGGCGGGCCTGGGTTGCTGCTGGTTCCAGCCTCCCAGGCCGCCAAACCACTACCGGTTTGGCCGAACCGGTAGGAACCCACCACTGGTCCTCGACTTACCTTATAATTTAGTGAGTGTTCAAAGTTACAACAGCAGTGAAAAAGATGATTTATGACCATTTTCCACACTTACAACCATTGCAGCATCCCTATGATCACGATCGAAATTCAGAGGCTTGGCAACTGACTCACTCATACTTATGACGGTTGCCATATCCCAGGGTCATGTGATCCCCATTTGCAACCATCAGACAAGGAAGGTCAATGTGGAAGCCAGTTCCACTTAACAATAGTGTTATTAATTTAACAACTGCAGCAATTCACTTAGCAACTGTGGCATGAAAAGTCGTAAAATAGGACAAAATTCACTTCACAAATGTTTCACCTAGCAACAGAAATGCTGAGCTCAATTGTAGTCACAAGCTGAGGATTATCTGTATTGCTCGTTACAAGAAAGAGGAAAAATACGTTCTCCCTTTTTTTTTTAACTAGGTCATAATGAAAATTTCCAGGATAGTTTTGACACAAGTTCCTTAACACTTGAAAAGCTGCCTCTTGCTTTTTATTCTGGGATGTTTGCTTATGGAGGATGGTAAGTTTCTAAATTATGAACTTTTTAACTTTTTCCTTTTGTAAAAGGTAGAAGGGACATTGATGCACCCTCAGAGTTGTAACTCATTTCTTTTTTAAAAAAAAATCTATTTGGAAATCATCACATGTAATCAACTTTCACAAAATTCATAGCGGGATGCAAGTATCATGTTAAGCCATATGATTGGTTTGCTTTTATTTTTAAATTATGTCTATTGCCATTCCAAAGATAATTTTCCTGGATTTGAGTTTAGCATATTTTATGAGCAAACAGTATTGTTTGTATACTACGGTTTATGAGTTCATGCAATATATCAGCTGAAGCAGTAGTTGGGCAGTGCATTAATAGCCTTAAATGTTCTCTATTGCAGTGTGTCTGCTATTTTTCCCTAAATGTATCACAAACTTTTTTAAAGCTATGAGCTGCCTTTTTAAGGTTGACAGAGCCTGTCTGAATGAACTGTGAATTGCATTTCTGAAAACTTTAAATTATAACGGCATTTTTGTAATTGGCTTGATGCTGTTTATGTGATTAGGCATTAGCCAATAATTACGGCTCTCCTTTAAGATAAAATGCAAAGTCTCTACTAGAACAAACTATTTGAAGTGGATCAGGGCATATTTTGACTCTTGACTCTTATTTGTTTCAGGTTCTATATAAACTTTGTAACAGAAGAAATTGTAAATCCTAAAAAGTGAGTGTGCAACAATAATCAGCCATTTTGCATTTATTGTTGTTATCATGTGACATCTAGAGGGTGTTCTTGCCAAGGAAATTTAGTAGCTATGTATTATACAAACTACAGTCTCAACCCAGGAGAGAACTAAACAATTAAAGAGGGGAGAGAAAGACTAGAAGATCCATAAGTTTCGCAAAAATTTGTCGGACAACTGAGAAATCAGGGGATGAAGTTGAAATGTTGTAAATGAGTAAAACTGAGAAGTTAGCAGTTGTTAGAGTCCAAGAATATGCTATATATTTATATAATATATTGGATTTAAAAATACATATAATATGTAGTGGATTCAGGGGTGGGCTTCAAAAATTTCAGCAACAGATTCTCTGCCCAGTTGCTGGATGGGCTTGGCCATAGTGGGCATGGCCTAGCTTGCCTTCTGCACCATGGTGGTGGGGAGCATTTTCGCCTTCCCCAGGCTCCAGAGGCTTTCCTCGAGCCTCTGGGAGTGCAAAGCTTTCCTCCCACACACACCGGAGGCCTTCCAGGAGGCCCATTTCCCCCCCCCCTCCCCAAGCCTCCGCATGGTCCCTGCACTTACCTTGCATCCAAAACGGGCCACGTGTAGACTCCTGAAAGGGGTGGAGTAGGGTGGGCAGGGCCAGCCAGGGATGGGATTTGGAGGTTCTCCGAACCGGCCATAACGTTAGCTACAGGTTCTCCCGAACCCGGACAAACCCGTAGCAGCCCACCCGAGTGGATTTATATATCATGCCAATCCAAAATTGCTTGTCATGCACATTCATGACCAGGGAGCCGGGGGGGGGCACACTTGCGACTTGTAACAGTTCTATTCCCAAGGCTCTTTTGAAAAACTCTGCTACTCTGAGGTCAGGAAGCAGAGGGTGCAGATCGAACAAAGTCCCAGGACAAAAATCTGAACTTGGAACAAGGAGTTAGATGACAAGGAACTATCAAGTCCAGTACACCTCTGGCACGTCCATCTGGTTTTCTTGTCTTTTTATCAAAGGTCTAGGACAGCGATGGTGAACCTTTATTGGCTCACATGCCATAAGGGGAGAGCGCATGGGGGTCATGCGTGGGCGTGCCACACCCATAATGCAACACACAAACCCCCCTCCAGTGCCCATGCATGAGAGGCGCTCTCCCCCATTTTTTGCATGCTTTTTTTCACCCTCCCCAGGCTCCAGAGGCTTTATAGGAGCCCGCGGAGGGTGAAAACAGTCTCCCCACCCACCCACCCGAGGCTCTCCACAGGCTTCAGGGACCTTCAGGAGGCAGGGAAGCCTCCTGAAGGTCCCTGAAGCCTGCGGAGGGCTTAAACCGACCCCTCGAGCAAACCGGAAATCTGTTCCCAAACTTCCGGTTTGCCCATAGGGCTGGTGTTTTGCTCTCTGGAGGCTTCCAGAAAGCTCCTGAAGCCTCCAGAGGGCTTCCAGGGGGGCAAGGGAGGCTCTTTTCGCCCTTCCCAGGCTCCTACAAAGCCTCTGGAGCCTGGGGAGGGTGAAAAATGGCTTTAAAAAAGGCTGAACACATGCATGCTGGCCAGCTGACAGGGCAACGCCTTGCATGCTCTGACAAATGGCTCTGCATGCCACCTGTGGCGCGTGTGCCATAGGTTCGTCATCCCGGGTCTAGGATGAACCAAAAAGAGTTATTAGGGCTTAATTGAAGAAAGCCCATGCCTCCTAACAGCTCCTATGTCTTGATTGTCTGTTCAAATCTGCAATCAGTCTATCAAGTTTACCTGCCAACTTTGTTCAGTACTACAACCAAGAGCTAGTGCTATCTGCAGCTATCTTAAGAGTGCCATCTATTAACTTCTTCCAGCAAAGATCTCCTTTTTCTTCCCAGCATTCTGATTTTGAAGACTCTGTTATTCTTGGTCACTTCAGCAGTTCCTCTGAATAAACTCCTATTCTCAGGTTTTATTTATAACTTTACTATGACAGAGTGATTATTTTGGATCCTGGACTGTACCTTTATGTCAGACAATCTGTTGGCATCACCAAAATTGCCATAATTAAAGAGCTGTTTCAATGGAGGCAGCCAGGAAAATAACATAACTTATCAGTTCTGCATCAGAAAAAAGGAGAAAATAACAGATTATGTTAACTGGTTTGCTTGCCTTCTACTTCTGTACAGCTAAGGCTAATAGTTTAATGTAGCCTAGAGTTTACTCTGTTACAGAGTATGCATGAAATTATGCTGGCAAAAGGGTTGAACATTTTTGTTGATTCCAAATCTCCTGTTTATGTAACAGGCCTCACAGTTCAATGCTCTCACCCTTCCTATTTACCATCTACATGAGGCCGCTAGGTAAGGTCATTTGTTGAAATCCAGAATAACAGAGTTGGAAGGGACCTTGGAGGCCTTCTAGTCCAATCCCCTGCTGAAGCAGTCAGGAAATTATATCAAGGTTTTACCCGAATGCATGGAAGCTTTGTGGGTTTGGAATAGAAGGAACACTTAAGCTCAAGTCTGAGTGGCTGTGGATGTTTGGACCTCCTGTATCTGGAGTGGTTCCATTTTTAGTACTAAACAGGATTGCACTTCCCTTTTCTGGGCTAGTGCGCATTTGGGGGGGGGTGTCTCTTATTCACAGATCTTGCTTAAGCATTAAATAGGAACTATAGCTTTGAGTGCTTTTACACAAATTCATGTAGTGCACCAATTCCCATACCAAAATTGTCACAACTCATAAGTCGGTTATCTTATCGTTGGACGGTTGCAACCAGAGGTGGTATGCAGCAGGTTCTGACCAGTTCTGGAGAACCAGTAGCGGGAAATTTTGAGTAGTTTGGAGATCCGGTAAATACCGCCTCTGACTGGCTCCACCCCCATCTATTCTCTGCCTCCCGAGTCCCAGCTGATCGGGAGGAAATGGGGCTTTTGCAGTAACCTTCCCCTGGAGCAGGGAGGGAATGGGGATTTTGCAGTATCCTTCCCCTGCCACACCCACCAAGTCACACCATGCCCAGCAAGCCACACCCACATAGCTAGCAGTAAAAAAAATTGAATCCCACCACTGGTTGCAACATACTTTATATGAGATACCATTGAAGACTACTAGGAAGCTGTAGCAAGTCCAGATTTCAGGGGCACAATTGCAAGCAGGCCTCAACCTGCCTATGTAACACCTGCTCTGTACTTTGCACCAGTAAGCTTGTGGGAGCAATTTTGGTTGTATACTGCTTAAATAATGGTTACCATGTATAAAGCCCATCATGGCATACGGGCTGGTTAATCTAATGTTAGACATAGCCAAAAGATAACGTACAATTATTGCTGGACTGCATTAAAATTAAGTTTTTGTTTTTCAGGAACATTCCTCTGGCAGCAATAGTTTCCTTAATTGTTGTTACAATCTGTTACATCCTTACTAATGTATCTTACTATGCTGTCTTGACACCACAAGAAATTCTCAGTTCAGATGCAGTAGCTGTGGTGAGTGTCCTTTGCTCATTATTTGCAATTCTTTAAGTGCTGTTAGTAAAACCAGGAGTAAGAAGACATACTGGAGGGGGGGGGATCAGGTTCATTAAAAAAATAACAAATTGAATGCCTAAAGTAAACTGGTTTCATGGACCACGAAACAAGCACACAAAGCATTCAGTAAAAAAATGCTTGTGCACCTAAAAACAATCAAAATTAAATGGTTGCCATAATATTAATGAAGACATTTCTTCATGTGGAATCAAAACTCAGGAACCCCCCCCCCTCCAAAAAAAATCAAAGCTCACTGCTGTGTTTATTAGATGGTTCATCCTGGAGAGCTGACCTCCAAATAGTGGAAGATACATTCTGCAGACAAAGAAATGGAGTCATATTTATCCATTTCAGAAAGGTGGGGGAAATGATACAAGCACATGTATGCATAAGTAATACATATTCATAAGTAATGATGGATAGATTTCAGGCTACTTTCTGAGTGAAGAAATTTGCATTCTGCATTATAATGTTGTTATAAAACTTATAATAGACTGTTGTGAGTAGAAGTTGCAAGGTCACATTCTTTAAGTCTCAGTTTGTCTACTAAATAGTCCATTCATCTGAAAATTGATTCCTCTCCCCATACTCTTCAAAGTAAAGTAATAATACATCTGTCTCTTTAGTTGTCAAAATGATGGACGTGTATATCTTTGATATTTTAACTGTAAACCTTTGAAAATGCCTTAAATCTCTACCACTTTATTACTCTGGAAAACATCTAGAAATTAATTGCTCCAAAACTAAAGTACAGGTATTCTCTAAGAAACACTTTAAGGCTCCATTAAATGAACAATTAACAACAAAGTCAAGCAGGTAAAATCCTTTAAATATCTATGCATCTACATTCAATGTTCTCCTACTGATCTATTTAAACAAGAGAGCTTCTAGTAAAAGTCTCCAAAGTGCCTCTCGCAATTAAATTATGCAGGTCAATTTCATAACCATTCTGTCCAACAGCTATTAAACTATTTAAAGCTAAAGCTCTGGGTTTGATGCTATATGGCAGTGATGGCGAACCTTTTTGGCACCGAATGCCAAAACAGTCATGCAAAAACGGTGCACGCGCTTCTCAGGGCTGCACTCAGAAAAGTCAAACCTCCAGGTTCTAGCACGCATGCACACCCAAAAATCAGCTGGCTGGCAGCTGTGCAGGCTGGTTTTCAGCAGTGCTCCTCACGCAAAGGGATCGCTCTTCGGAAAAGCTGAACTTCCAGGTTCCGGCGCACATGCGCACCCAACAATCAGCTGGCCGCTGCACATGTGCACACCAGTTTTCGGCAGTGCCATGCACAGCTGATCATCTCACATGCATGTGCGCCAGAAACCCGGAAAAGAAACAGGCAAGGCTGGGTGTGCCAGGCAACATGGCTTCACGTGCCACTTTGGGTTTTGCTAAATTTTGATTGAAGCAAAATTTCAACCAAAGAAGTTTTGGGGAACTTCCTTAGTTTATTCATCTTGCTTAATAAGTTCCAATATAAGAAGGCAAATTAATGACAATGTGGCATCTTGTGGTCTTGTCACACTACCTGCTTTGGGACTTGATAAAAACAGAGGATTGGGGATCTGGACATTCAAAATGCCAGAGCCAACCTCTCCCATCCCTTTCATAGCACAAATATTCCTCCTCCCCAGTCTATCTGGACATATTTCCATCACATTTTATGTAATATCAAGATAGTTCCTTTTAGGATAATAACTGATAGATCGGGGGTGAAATGCTAATGGTTCATGCTGGTTCGCCCGAACTGGTAGTAAAAAAATGCTACCAGTTCAAGCAAACCAATAGTCAGCTGTGCAACAATCAGCTGTGCCGCACAATTTATATTCATTAGAAATCGCACAGCACAGCTGATTGTTGCACAGCTGAAGGTCGGATTTTTTCTAAAAAATATTTTATATTTTTAATACCAGTTCGCTAAAAATGCTAAAAAGAGGGAAATCCTGCTTTTTAGCGAATCTAAATCGTGTGGCATAGCTGTTACCTCCCCCTCGCTGTTCTACTTACCGTTGCAGACTCAGAAAAGGCTTCTGAGCGTCTACAATGCGCATGTGCGTGAAACGCACATTTGTGAACCGGTAGCAGACTTCAGAGCATTTCACCTCTGTGGCAGATATATAAATATCCCATATGAAAATTGAACTTGTTTCTGTTCAGATTCAGACATAAGAAATTGTCTCTCATATACATGAAAATATCCTTTGTACACCAAAGGTGATCAAATTAATACTTCCAATTGTTAATAACTCTTAATTGCCTATTGTAAACAGGAGGCACTTATCCTTCCCTTGAGATCTTCAGAAATCTCAAAGGCCTTGCCAAATTCTTGTCAATATGTGTAGCTATTTAAAAATGCCTGTTTCTTCCCTCATGCTATCAAATGTTAGCTGCTAACTGCTTTAGGATTTTCTTGACATTTGACATTTTCCTTTTATAGATATTGCTTTGTGTTCTGGTCTTTTGATTGTATTTGATCTTGGACCATAAATAATTTTGGATGGATACTTGATTTATGATTTGTTATTGTTTTCCATTATACTGAATTAATTTCATGATTATTATGTGAATAATTGTAAACTGGGCCTTACAGTTACTAGAATTGAAGCAATGGATAAATACCATTTTTTTAAAAATCAATAAAATAAATTAAAGAATACATTTGGAGATGTCAACCACCAAAAAAAATTTAAAGTTAATAAAATGAGCACTGTATTTGTCTTGCCTTTTATTACTGTGCTAGTTCTCTTGAAAGATACCTAAAGAAAGAAAAATATGTAAAATAAAAGAGTAATAATTTCTCCTTCTAAATGTTATACAAATATATAAAGGGAAGGGAAAAATAAAGATTCCTCATTTTTTTCCCCTAGAGTTTCACTGATAAAGTTTTCAAGAACATTTCTTCTGGAATTCTGATCCTTGTAGCTCTCTCATGTTTTGGTGCTTTGAATGGAGGAATATTTGCTGCATCCAGGTAAAATCTTGAAAAGTATTTTGAACACCATAAATTGGATTCTGACTCTGGTTACTGATCTTTCAAAATAATATAAAGGTATAAAAATAAATTTAAAAAGAAGAATGGAATGAGTCATGTATAAATACATAGCAGGAGTGTCAAACTCAAGGCCTGGGGGCCGGATCCCTCCTGCAGGGTGCTTAGATCTGGCCCACGGCCTGCCCTGGAAACAGCGAAGGACTGGCCCATGGTGCCACCGTCAGTAACAATGGAGCTCAGAGAGGCCACGCGCAGCCCTCCTGAGCTCCGTTTTTGCTGGCAGAGGGCTGCTGGAGGTTGTTGCGGCCAAAAATAGAGCTGGAGAGGGTAGTTGTGGCTGAAAATGGAGCCTCAATGAATGAAATGGAGCTTCAATGAGGGGCCATAAACCCCTGGCCACACCCTCTGCCTCTGAGGTCAATCACAACCCTGATGTGGCCCCCCAATTAAATTGAATTTGACACCACCAATACTATACCACAGTATACAATACTATACTGAGGTATAGTATTAGAAATATATGTTTTGGTTCCTTTTTTTCAAATAGCAATTTTATAGGGAAACTTCTAAATTCTAATGAATTATAGGAAAAACAAGCCATCACAATAAATCCTTAATATAAATAAAACATTTATGTGTGTATCCACATTCTTTAAAGAGAAGAGATGGCTATAAAAAAGAAAGATATGAATTTATGTAATGTTCTGATACAGTTTAAAGAAAAACTTAATATAGCATTGAACATACTATAGTTCTTATACTGCAAGTTTTTTTAAAAATCCAGCAAACAGATACATATCATAAGTTTACATGTGCCACAAACCAGAGATGATTGGATTCCAACAATATTTTTTTTTAAAAAAAAAAAACACTTTTTAAAAATATCACTAGCATTGCAATGATGCATTTTAACAATCTTGCATTGTTCCAACTTTCAAGAAGCAAAATATAATTCTATCACTGGACTTATGCAAGATACTATTGGGTTTTTTAAACCATAGTCTGATGAACAAGCAAGTTAGCACATAACTAAGACAAGAAGCTGTAGTTTACAAACAACAATGAAATTAATTTTTGTGCTTCACTGTAACCAATACTTGGCTTTACTTAAAGCTATCTTTATTACGTAGGATGCTGTTTGCAGCTGCGCGAGAAGGACAGTGGCCAGCTCTCTTTTCAATGATACACCTGGAAAGACACACTCCTGTCCCAGCTTTGATATTAATGGTATGAGCTTACATTTCAGAATTCTACCTCCCTGTTCTTAAATGAAGGAACTAAGAATTTGAGAATGAAGTCTACATGTCCTTTATTTAGCAGAATCCTATGTTATGATCACAGATGTTTCATTTTTTCCAAATAATTCCCCCCAAAAGCCCTTCAGCTAACATTTGATACAGGTTCTCATAATTAACATTCCCATCACTTAGATCACCAATCCAAACTAAATTGGTTTCTCTGATCTGACCTATAATCAGGTCTAAATATCTGTATTAAAAGAAAATTGTTGCTACTGTTCAATTTTGTTGAGTAAAAGGACCAAAAATAAATGTTTATATGTCCTGTTGGTTTTCTTTCTTGACCCAGTTACCTTTGGTCTACTTGATGGTGTCCATTGGTGACCTTTATGGACTTTTGAACTTCTATAGCTTCTCCCGCTGGTTCTTCATAGGACTTACCACATTGGGGTTCATGATACATTGCTATCGACATCCAACAATACTAAGACCTTTTAAGGTAGGATCAATATTGAATTAGAAACCAGAGTTGTGCTTCTAGTTTTCTGGAAGAAAGACATTAACATAGGAACATAGGAAGACATAAGTAGAAAAATAAAACACTGATTCAGTTAAGACATAATGGAAACAAATGGTTTCTTGTCCAATAAATTATTATTTCTTCTAATTTAGTGTTGTATCTTTATCTATATTCATGATCATCCTCGTTCATTCATAATTTTTTATCCTTTCGTCTCTTTCTGGATTGAAGCAAAGAAGTAAAGATCCCTAAATCTTGACTGTAGTTTGCTAATGAAATATTTAAAACATAAAATTCCATCATTCTAGTTTACAATTGATTTTTAACTGTGGAATATGTTTAATATTTAATCAGGATTAAATGTAACAATCATAATTACATATTGTGCATTGTCAACAGAAACATCAATTTATGTTCTCATTTGAATTCCCATGTTCTCAAACCAACAGTAAAGGATTCATAAAACCACACAAAAAAGAAAATCCTGCATAGCACATGAATAATTTATTGGCCGTTTGATTGGCAGGATTATATAAATATATTTTGATTGTTCTTCCTCATGTTGTAAACTTTATAGTTGCTTGCATGTTCAAAGATGGCCTGTCGATTACCTTCTGACTCGTTCTTTTAGGTGCCTCTGTTCTTCCCACTGGTATTCACAGTAGCCTGTTTCTTCATTGTGGGGACATCACTATATTCAGATCCTGTGAACACCAGTATTGGATGTGCTTTAACTTTATCTGGCTTACCTGTCTACTATCTAGTGGTTCAGAAAACTAGAATACCAGGCTGTTGTACATCAAAGTTCAGTAAGTATAGCCAGGAATACTACTATATTGGGAAGGTACCAGGTCATATGCTCACTACTCTGACTACTTACTTACTTTGTTTGTCAAACATGTACAAGATAGCAGGTATAAGTATGAACATGGACATGAACAAAGGAAATGAATACAAATAAATGGGGACAGTAGGACAGGGATGGTAGGCATGCTGGTGCGCTTATGCACGCCCTCTTTAAGGACCTCTTAAGAATGGGGTGGTATCCACGGTAGACAGTTTAAGGTTGAAGCTGTGAGGTTTTGAGGATGTAAAAATGGAGTCAGGTAGAGCATTCCAGGCGTTGACCACTCTGTTGCTGAAGTCGTATTTTCTGCAATTGAGTTTGGAGTAGTTTACCTTAATTACTTCATTGCGCCGTTTTTGCCGCCCTGCTCCACACTATTCTGTCCATGTGCTTCTTTGCACTCTACTTTGCCACTACTTGGGCAGTAGAAGGAAAAGGACATAGGGTCAGGTAGGAGTCAGGTTACCTACACAACAGGTTTCATCCTATCTCATCAGCCAGTCTCAATTCATCAGGAAGGGGAAGTATGCTACAGTCCCAAGAGCTAAATAGTTTTGACTGGTGGGATCTAGGAAGAGAGCAGGGTACAGCAGGAGGCCATTCGGGTAAAAAATGGGCTCTGTGGGGGCTGCCTGCAGGTGCCCCCGTGGCCCATTTTCGCAACAGAGGCACCGCAGGCCAGTCCTTTGCTATTTCTAGGCCAGCCCCACAGGCTGGATCTAAGCTCCCCACAGGCCAGATCTAGTCCACAGGCACTGAGTTTGACACCCTTGGTCTAGGACCACTAAATATATATGCAATAGAAATAAGTTATTAATATTCCGTCTATATAGTTCTAGAGAAAACAAAGAATATGTTCAGCAAAAAAAAAAATTGCAAGAAATTCTTAGGTGAATATTTTTCAGAACCTCTTCACCAACACGCCTATACATGAATATTGTGTTGCTGAAATTCAAATAAGCCATATGCAGTTAATGGCATTAAAATTTAATTTTAAGATAGTACCAAACAAAATAGGAATGTATTCACAAGGAAATATATGGTTCAAGAGAGCTGTAGCTCATAAAAATGTATGTCTTTTAATAAAATGTGCTAGCGTGAGAAGATGCTACTAAGCCAGTATTTGAAGCAATGTAATTATTCTTTTTTAACTGAAGGACATCAAATGATAGCGCTCTCAAAGGAAATATTTTATTGTTTCTTCTTTGGAACTATTTAGACTCTATGACAGTGAAGCTACAGATCCTGATGAAGGTGACTCTTCAGGAAGTCCAGATGCATTGAAGGAGTTGTGTATTGGAGTAAGGAAAGCAGTAGACTGCAAGGAGCCTGCAAAATCCTCACACTACTACTGTAAGGAACATGCCTCCAAGCCATTTTAAAGCAAGCAGCAAGAGATAAAATATGTGAGAATCCCTTTCCATGAATTACCCCGTTTCATTTTGTCTTTTAAAGGTATAAGACTGATCGTCTGCCCAGAAGCTTGAACAAGCAGTTTATAAGGAATAAAAATAAATCAAAACCCTTTATGAAAAACCCAACAGCAATATCTGCAGAACCTTAAGCAAGTCTTAGTTCAGTATATACAGTAACCATAATGTTCTTGTCCAATACATCACTTCCTTCTTATGATATAAATAAGGAATCTATTGTCATAGGAAATGTGGGATTGCAACTCTAAAAATGTTCAACCTTGGACAAAAGTATAGTAAGAAAATTCAGTTCAAAAATGATGTATAAAATAGAGATTGAAAATGTTTCAAGGTTTAAATTTCCACATCCAAAAGGTTCCAGCCTCAAAACCATTGCCAACCTTATCAGAAATGGTCTGCCATTGGAATATCCTGCTCTGACTCTACCAAAAGAAAAAAGTGATTTCAGTATAAGCTTTTTCTACTTACCATTTTCAGAGCCAGAACATTTTGTTAAGATTGGAATACTTCTGATGAGACTGATGTTTCTGAAATCTGGCAATTTAAATCTTGAAATGATCTGCACACTACTACTAGAGAGACATATCCCAAGTAAATATTCTACACATATGACCCTAAAAATTTAGGGCAAGTGTTGCAATCATTTGTTTTAATGTTTGTTCCATTTGTTTCTTTAAAAATATACTTGTAAGTAATTTTTGTAATGGAGGTAATCAGATTTTTTTAATTCCTTGAAAATAATAAATTATAACTGTGCATTCTGTAAATAATTGCTTCTAAGCCTTAAAGAATGCTGAAGCACTAGCCAGAGTCATGTTTAAAATCAACAACAAAGGGAACACGGTGCTTCAGTGGTGGGTTGCAGGTGGCATGCCCTGGTATGGGCGTACCATTCCGGTACAGTGCTCCGGAGAGCCCACTCACCCGCCTGAGCTCCTTACCTCTGCTTTAAGCTTTTGGCGCTTCTGTGCACATGCTGGCGCGTACAGTGGCTGCACGGCACTCCGCTGAGCAGCTGGAGTGTCGCGGGCAAGTACGACGCATGCACAGGCTGCGCGCATCCATGTGGCTGACGCCAGGGTTGTTCCAACCGTACCGATTGGAACGGAATCCGGAACCCACCACTGAGGTGATTGTATGTAAAATCTGTATCTTAAGAAATATAATTGGGAGTATGCTATCATGGCCAAACAGAAAGAGAAACCGCACAACTTTTCAACACCAGAGCAATGGCCCCAACCTTTTGGGCTTCCAGGCCCAGTTCCATGGAGAGAGGTTTTTCCAGGGACCGGAGGCGGTATGGTTTTGCGTGTTGCCTGCATCCTGCAGATGGGGCTTTGTTTGCATGGCCTGGTTTCTGGCATGCCACGGACCGGGGGTTAGGGACCCCTGCACTAGGACATATAGTCATATTACTAGTTATGTATGGGGGTTCACTAAAATCTAAACATTCATCTTTTTGCTAGTAAAATATCCATTTACCACAGTATAGTCTATGAATAATAACTGAATTTAACAAGCTGAGAAAAGAAAAAACAGTTTTAGAATTTTTATTGATACAATTGTCTGTTGCCACATTTGTGGCAAATCAGTTTTCAGATGTTATGACTTTCAAGACCTCCTTCTTATATATTTAAGCAAGTTATGGATAGTTTATGTGCTAATAAATTAAGCTAATAAAGGTGAAGCTGATTATCCACCATTTTTGAAATAATTACAACTACTTCTATTATTTTGGGGATATAGTCAGATTTCAAACTTTGCTCAAAATGAGAAATGGTAAAATCACCAAAACAAAAGTTGCAGCAATAGAAGAGATGGAATTAAGCAATACTTTTATCTTTATCTGAGTAAGCAAACAAAAAAGAAATTAAACACTTGAATGCAAAAATCAAAAACATAAGTAATACAGATTTTAATTTCCATATTATAAAGTACAGAAAGTGAAACCTATGGTCAAATACAAATTTAAACAAGTCACTTGTCCTTCCAAACAGTAAATCAGTAAGCTACCTATAAAAACAAAATTTTAAAGTAAATTTCAAACAAAATAAATACTGTACATACACTTTCCCTGCCTGCAGGCAAAAATGGAATGGGAAATTTGAGTAAATTGGGGGTAGGCGCTCTTAAAGCTGCAGCCTCCCATTTTCCAACCAAAAACTCCACATAGGAGTGTGTTTGTATAAAAAGGAGCAAAGAACACACAAATCTCTATTCAGAAAGACAGCTATTTCACCACACTGAAAAAATTGAGAATTTAGATTGACAGTAGAAAAAGGTATTGGGAAACAGACACATCAGCAAAGCACTACTACAAAACTAGCAAATATAGCCAAGACCTATCCCCTTTTTGCAAATGTAATGAATATCTTAAAAATGCCAAAGCACTGGCACAGTTAAACTTTTCCCAGCAGAAGTGATAATTCCTATTAATATATTCTCTTAAAGTGAATTATTTCATTCCCTTCTTACAGCAAGAAACTATTATGGCTTAAATTTTATATTCAAAGTTTTCTTCCAGGCAAAAATGCAGCTTTATCAGCAGCCGCATTTTGTAATCAGTGCTAATCTCATTACCATCCTGTTCTGCACAATACAGTCATTTTATTGTATACAGAACATTGCTCTTTTGGGGAAAAATGGAGCTGCAGCTCTTAATCCAGTTTAAACTACAAAGTGTAAGGCCTTTAATTCAATTTACATTTCTTTCACAAAATAAAATTGCCCTGGGTTTACCTGCTTAAGTCAATGAACAGATTTTTATGGTCTGGAAGCATGAATGCATGTTAGTATAAAAAAGTGAAAGGGGAGAGGTGTTTCTGTTTGTTTATTGCGGCACAGAAATTGTGATCAAAGAGGCACTATGCAAGGAATTGTGTAGAAAGTAATGCCTCTCAATTTCCTTCCAGTCACCAGCTATAAAGTTGGCAAAACCTGGAAGAAAGACTGGAGTTGCTTTCCATCCTAATATCCCTAAGTTTAATCATGGAAATTCTGGTGAATCAAAGTAATCTGAAGTATATAAAAAAACTTCAGTGAAATAATGTATCTTTAATTTGATTATGACATATGTTGTTACACTGAAGAACATTAATGTAATTATTTTAACTTTGACTGTGTTATTCAATCCTATCAAAAGTATTTGAAATGCATACATCAATGACAATGATTGCATAGGTAAATCTACCACAGAGATCATTTGAGGCTACACTGCAGCCTGAATTCAGTAAGCAAAGACTGTGGAACAATGAGAAATGTGGCTTAGAATGCTGCTGCTAAAATTGCTGCTCTAAAATCCTTCTGTCTTCAACATAACCCAAAACACTTTATTTTACCCAATTGGTTTAGGGAGGAAGAGGTCTAAAGTAATTCTAACCTACAGCTGAAATACTTGACTACTTATATAAAAGAATCTTTCTCTGAATACAGATTCTACTGAGGATAGAACAAACTTGTGCCAAGTTTGGTTTAAATGTCCTTTTTGCCCTCAAGAAAATAAAACAAGTAGTGGGCTACATAATTAAATTCAGACATCTGCTACAAATGTAAAATCTGGTGCAATGGTGATTTGTATAAATGAAGCAACTAGCATACAAACAAGATTGCCCACTGTAATTTCCTTGTATTACTAAAAAAAAAATTATTTGCTTCTTCAAAATTAATTTTGATAGAGATATTTAACTTTGCCTTCCTCAAAACATTTAAAGCCTAAGAAATAGCCTTACTGAGGTGATAACAGAAGATTTGCTTTAAATTGTGTTTGAAACATGAAAATCCAGAATTTTATAATCAGAATTTTTATTTTAGTAATCTAAGAAGATATATCTCTATACTCATAACAACAGAGAACAATTGATGGGGATAGGCATCTGGGAAGAAAATGAGAAAAATGGAATAGAAAATATATCTATCCAAAACTTACTCCTTCTCTCCCTCACTACCTCTTTTCTGCTGGTATGCATTTTAATGATTATGGTTCTCAGAGAAATCAGACCAGTTGTGACACTTATCAGTTATTCTGATCAATAAAGAATATATAATTTTAATGTATCATTCAGTTAATTGTAGCCTCAATGTTTTTTGCTTAACAGATGATGCTAGAATATCACAAGAAGAAATAAACTGCTTAAAAAAATATGGCTTATGAAAATTACAACTAAATCAAAACCAGGTTCTTTCTAACAGTTTTTCTGCCTAAAAGACAGAATATAGTTTAAAACACATGGAAAATACACAGTACAAGCACATATTTTAATGTACCGTAGCCCAGTTAGAAGATATGACTCTTGAAACTCTCATTTTTTTATTATGATAAAAAATGAGTTAAAACTGATAAGTAAATTTCTTCTTTTTCCAAAAACCAATGTTGAGTTTTCACCCTGTAATCAATTCTCTTGGCAATGCCAGCAGTCAAGAGGTTCTTCCAGTTTTGTTTTTTCCTACATTTGAAATTTGTATGCTAAGAAAACTGAAGAAGGAAGGAAGGTAAAAAAAAGACTTATTTTCAAAACCTCAGATATATCATAGGTTGGTATCTGTTTGGTTTTTGTTTCTTTATTCTTCAGTTTCATTCAATGTATTCTTAAATCTTTTTTATTTATTGTGACAGCTTACTTCCTAATGGAAAGTGAAATCCATTATTAAACAAATGCAATGCACTCGTGCAACTGAACTTCCCTCTCTAATTTACCCATCTGTTTTAGAAATTACCCTCAGCCCTCCAATATGATTTGAAAGGGACATGCTGCATGTGGGATAGAGAATCAGCCAGTTTTCCTGAAAAAAAATATATTTCTTCAGATTTCATTCTAGGAATATTAGCTTAATTTTTTTGGCTATCACTCTATTCATTTAAATGGGACAGTGGAAATGTCACTGAGAACTACAACCTTGAAATTTACCTAGTACCTGCAGTGACTAGTTTGATATGCAACAAAAATATAATTAGTTTAATTCAGATACGTTGGCACGCAAATGCAGAAAATACTGAATATAAAACTGTACAGCACAGAAAGGTCCTATTTTGGGACATCTAGATATGTTATTTTAGATAGGCCCAGAAGGCTGGGAAGTTTATTTAAGAAAGTCAAGCAGCTGAGTAGCTTTGGCCATGCTTTAACTCTTGATCAATAAGAAAACCAAACTACTAAAGCAGTATACCTAATATTCCTGCTCTAGTACTGAATAGCCCTCTTAGTAAAGTCAGATGATTTCCCATTTTTCCCCAAAAGAGCTTAAATATTCAACTTTATCTTACAAAAATATGATTTTTCATCTAGGTTATATACATGCATTTTAGAATCGGCATTTACTATCAGATCTTTGCCAAGCATGACATAAAGTATGTCATACTAAACTTCAAGAGCTATCAAACATATTTACATATTTACAAAAATGACTTAAGACCTTAATCAGCTGGCATGTGTAGACAATCAAACAATACTCTGCCACTATAACAGTCTTTCTTCACAAAATGTATTTAAATGTCTATAATTAAAATCAATACCTGTATTCCTACATGGGTGATGGCTATGGATTATTCTCCACATCATAGAAATAAAATAAAGGGAAGGGATAAAGCAAATGTTGCTCACATTATGCTAATTTATAATCCAGACTAAATGGTGAAACAAGAGGAGGAAATGGAAGTAATGAAGGAAGACATTTCAATGAACTAAACTATCAGAGACTTTGTATTTTAGGAGTCAGTAAAAAAGTCACCCATGGTGTTGTATAGAAAGAACTGAATCTAAGATATGCTTTCATGTCCTTAACTTAATAAATCATATAATATATCACGTCCATCTTTTAAATCTATTATCTCTATATCAAATGCTTGAATTCAGAACAAACAATGCAGCTCTCTCCATTTGCAGACAGACATTAAAGGCAAATAAAACCTTCACATTTTGACATTTTAAAATTAAAATAATTCCCCCAAAAGGTTTCAAATAAATAGCTTAAAATGAATTCAATCCTGGACAATATCTGACAAATAAATTATTGATTACCACTTTCATCACACTCTTCTGTTCATGAATTAGCTCAGACACTACCAAAGCATCAAAATGAGCCCTGAAAAACAGACCATTTTCCAATTCATAGTCTTTTCAAATATTTTCATTTCCCAAAAGTTATTGCTCAGCAGATGTGGCACAGTGAAAATGCAGCATTGGGTTTTTGTTCATCAGGCAAAGTTCAAATAAGATACATGCATTCTGCTTTAAGCAGAGGAATAAAACAGAAGCTCCAGGCACTGTTACCCTCAATACTGGTCTATGTGTGAAGAACAGCAGAAGCAGCTACTACATCAAACTAAGTATCGTACATGACCATTTCGGTTCAGTTTTAGAATTTTCCCGAGCCGTTGTTTGGCAGTTGCCATTCCTTTCTTTGGACGCTTGCCTGAAAGAGGAAAGAAACATATATATTTATGAACATTATATTATAGTCCTTACATATAATTTCAAAATTTAAGAAAACAATATTGTGGAATCATAGAATTTAAAGTAGAGATCACCTAGTCAGTCCCTTGCTCAATGTAATATTCATAATAGTATATCTAATAGATTAGCCTCCAGACTTTTTGAAGAGCTCTACAAAAAAACAGAACTCACAACTTTATGTGGCAGTCTGTTCCACTGGCTGACAGTTCCAACTGCCAGGAGTTTCTCCATGTTAACCCATTGGCTGTGGGCCTGCCCTCTCCTGTGTGAAATTTCTTCATATCTGAAGATTGGTATTGTATCCCATACATCAGTGTTTTTCAACCTTTTTTGTGCAAAGGCACACTTTTTTCATGAAAAAAATCACGAGGCACACCACCATTAGAAAATGTTAAAAAAATTTAACTCTGTGCCTATACAGCCATACAGTGTATTACTGAAGGCTGTATGCCTGTGTACTGCCCCACTTCAGTGCTCGGAACACCGAAGGAGATGCGCTGCTGGTAACACTTACCAAGTTGACAGCGCGCGTTCTCCTCGCTGCTCCGGTCCTCCGCGATTGTTGCTATGGGCACACGAATGGGACGTCAGTGACGTCCCTGCGTGCGCTACCTCCCGGCAGTCCCCGCGTTTTTAAAGTAAACGCGGGGCCGCAGGGACTTAATAGAGGCATCCCTGTGTCCCGAAAGCAACTTTCGGGACACAGAGATGTCCCGAGGCAAAAACACCCGGCGGGTGTTTTTCCCACGGCACACCTTACACTATGTCACGGCACACTAGTGTGCCACGGCACAGTGGTTGAAAAACACTGCCATACATTAATGGGATCTGCCCAAACCAGAGTAGAGTGAGGCAATTCCCTCCAGTGATCTTGATTCTATGTTCCTGTCCTCGAAGAGAACATTTGCCTTTTTATCAGCTGCTTTGAGCTGGTGATTCTGCCTTATATTTTTCATTCTATATATAGAACTTTACATTTCTCCTGGTTCAATTTCCTGTGTGGATCTTTTTGTCTAGATTTCTCTCTTTCATCTAAGTCATTAGTTATCCTCCTAGCTTTGAAGTGTTTCCTTCAATACCCTCATCCAATAACTACTAAAAATGCATTGCATAAAAACACCATAGGATCCAAGAAACAGTTTTGTGGCACATGTTGAAATTAAAGCAGCATAAATGAATACAGGTGATACAGACTGTCCATCATCTAGTTGTATTCAATCCTGACGTCATATAGCAAGGATTCCAAATGCTCCTGTAGTAGTGATGACCAGCTGTTTATTTAACGGATTTATATACTATCAGCCAAGCTGAACCATGGAACTTTGCAGTGACTGTATTACAAGTAGTAAAATGATAAAATATCTCATTTAAAACATTATAAACCAACAAATGATCAATATCAATATGTAGTATATCAAGCACCATAATATCAAAACAGTCTACACAGCAAAATTAAAACACTGAATGTAGTTTTTAAACTCCAAAAACCTTGCTGAAGGAGCAACAGGAAGAGTGGGTACAGTATATAATGGATGGATGGATGGATGGATGGAGGGAGGGAGGGAGGGAGGGAGGGTGGGAGGGAGGGAGGGAGGGAGGGAGGGAGGAAGGAAGGAAGGATAGATTAAGGGTGATTGTGGTTGTCAGGGAAGTTCTGTTCTCTTGGGCAGCTATGGCCAAAATAGTCATGGAAGCGGGGGAGATACCAGTCCTACAACAGGCCAATCTGAGTATGCTCTGACACTGACCTCACTCGCTGCTTCTTATGAACCAGAATGTTTTCATAGGAGATTGTGTTATGTTTTTTAATGGAAAATAAACACCACTTTCCAGCTTCAGAAAAGAGGCTCTATTGTGAAGACAGTAAATTATCTCAGAACTGGGACAAAGAAGATGGATGAAGACTGGGGCTAAGAATTTATATCCAATTTATTTACCAAATTTCAATTGAGGCAAGATTTGAACTGATGATTTTTCCAACATTATGCCAGTGGTTACATCGTTAAAGAAATCTGCGATATCATAGATTTGACATTTGAGCATGATAAAAACTTTGTATGAAATAATCCCCTGGGTGAAAAATACTGATGTTGAAAATTTCAAATCACATTTGAATGGACAGAACTGTTTACAGGGATGCACACTGAACCCATTTTCTAAATATTCACATTTTAAGATAACCATGTGGTACAAATGGCAACAGCAAATAAATTGGTTGCCAAAAGAAAGAACACAGATGATTACATTACCTTTTGTTGCCTGGTTGCTGATGGGGGGTGGATTTGATGCTGGCCGCTTGGTTGGATGAAGAGGTACAGTGGAAGCTTCACCATATGGTCGGTCGGAGCCGAGATCGCTGTCACTTAATCTACACTCCCCATCAATTAAGTTGCAGTCCCGCATACATTGGCTATGCTGAAAGTTTATTCCGTTATTTTGCACAGGATTCCGGTTTTCTTGAATTCTATAACAGGTTTCAGATGCAACTTCTTTCTTAACATGTTTCTGAGTTTTACCTGTCTCCTATAGATGGAGAAAAGCATTTAAATCCATAATGCTTTTAATAAAATGTTGCAAGTATATTTGTAGATTTCAGTGAACAGCACCATTTATTATAAGACACTTAACTTGATTGCTTGTAACTGGATTTATCTATACTCAAAGTTATATGCTAGAAGGGTTATACAAACTAAATAAAATTATTTATTATATTTATTATATAAAGTGGTGCAAAAGACATGAAATTAGGAATACTAAATTCATTACATATTTCAACAAATATTAAAATAAAACTATAACATCTAGTTCCATATATTTTGACATACTGAATGTTATTACAGTACATTTTCAAGCTACAATCAGAACTAATTGTTTATAACTATCTGAACTTATTTGTTATTTCATTACTTGATATTAACACAACAGATCTCTAAAAATAGTTAAATCTCCTACTTCATACCTACATTTGCATCTACAGTTTAGTATTGTATACAACAACATAATACTGAGCCCTGTGCTCTATTACAATCCCATTGAGTGTTTTACAGCTATAAAAATGCAGAACACCTCAATCTTTTAATTAATGTAGCAAGATTTACAATGTGTACATTCATATTAAACAGAAATGGATAATCTTGTTTTTTACAATCATACTCAGACTCAGCTTTGCCAATCTCAGTGGATTATGAGATTTTTAAACCAAAGCATCTATATATCAGAACCTTGGCTGGTGTAGAGAGTCACATATTTTATCAGGGAAGAACTAGAGTTATAATTAGTGAATACACAAAATGTGGCATAAACTTATTTTAAAAAGTCAAATCTGTATTTTAAAAAGTCAATATACTCACCTGAGGGCTGATTTTAGAAACTGAATGTAATGATGTAAGAAATACTGAAGCTCCCATTTCTTTTTCATTTTGTATGTGCTTGCCTGCATGGAAATGTAAAATGTTACTTAAAACATTTCAAGAATTCTGATTTTAAAAAAGAGAAGAATTCTTTTCCATTTTCCCTGCAGTGATAACAATTGTTATGATTCATAGTGTTTTGTTTACTCTATTTTTTATCCACAGTTCACATACAAGTACTCCTCAACTTACAATAGTTCATTTAGTAACTGTTCAAAGTTACAATGGCACTGAAAAAAGTGACATGACCATTTTTACACTCACGACCTTTGTAGCAGCTCCATGATCAGGTGATCAAAATTCAGATGATTGGGAACAGACCTATAGATATTACCGTTGCTATATTCCAAAGTTGTGTGGTCACCTTTGGCAATTTTTTGACAAGCAAAATCAATGAGGAACCCAGATTCACTTAACAACTGTGTTACTAACTTATCAACTGTGGTGATTAACTTAAGAACTGTGGCAAGAAAGCTCCCAAAATGGGGCAAAACTCATTTCTTAAGTTAATCACCACAGTTAATAAGTTAGTAACACAGTTGTTAAGTTAATGAATGTCTCAACAGAAATTGTGGGCCCAATTGTGGTCCTAAGTCAAGGACTACCTGTACTGTAATACAGTAATGCTTAAACATTAAGAAATCCTTTGAATTGTCACTATTTCTGCATAAATATGACCTATAACATGAACTGTTCTTTACGTAAGTTCTAAAACTAAATAAAGAGAAAATATAGAACTAGTGCTTAGAATATAACAAGGATCTGATTTTATGAACTATCCTGTGGCAAATACACCAGTCTTTTCTGATCAGCAGGCTAGGACTCCCCAAGTCAAATGTTATATGTGAACCATACTTGGACATTTAGAAGCCAAAATGATGTCTGCTGTCATTTCAGGAAGTCCTTGGGATTTGGTTTTGTTACATGTTCCTTGCACTGAGATAAAGCTATTCTACATCTAGATGCTAAATCTGACCCTGGTTCAAGATGCCTAGACACATTGAAAGGTTTCACAGTTCCTCAAAGCTCATCTCAAGTCTTCTGAGCCAAAAGGGAATGATTCCTACCACTTGCGCATTGAGCTTGCATACTTGGCGCATTCCTAATGCTAAAATTGGAATTGGCAGGAATACATGCAGGAACTTTTTTGTTCTCCATCAATGCAAAATGGAACCCTCAAACTTCCTATGGTTCCCCACAAAACTTCAGGCAGATTAATTTAGCCAATTTGCTGAAAGATTGCATCTTACATATATTCAACCAACAGGCAAGGTAGATGTTTCTTGAGGAATAAGTGATATATGTCTTTTTGAAGTCCCTTTGACCTTTGTCCTCTCTTTATTATTCATCATCATGGCATGCCCTGTGCTAAGCACACTGGGCTATAAGCATACTGCACGGTTCATGGTCCTTATATTATTATTCATATAAGTGTTTAATTTGTGCAGATCATAATATGATGCCATTCAATCAGAGGAATGCTTTTAATATAAGGTGAATTGGCCTCATCTCCAACAGACTAATTGAAAGAATGTATTCCTCTAGAGACCAAGCCCTTGAATTTAATTATTCTGAAAAGGAGTTCCCCAGTCCAACATATTTGTATCCATGGCAATACAGACCTTACAAGACTCTCTCAAGGGCATTCACCAATACAAGTTGGCTGCCACCACCCCTACTGCAAGGAATTAAATATGACATCAATGCACTCCTTTCTTTTAATGAAAGAAGAAATCAGGGTATTGTCCTTGCATGCAATCATACCAAATCCTGAACTACAGTCATCATATGCTGCATCTTTATCTGGACTGTAAATGAAGGCTGCATATTAACACTTCCTGAATCACAATCTGGATCTTTAGTCTGCACTCTTGAGATAAGAAAGCCTTTTTCCACTAAGTGCCTATTATGATTCTCAGAGAACTTTTCTCCCTACTTGCCACAAATGCATAGTCACAAATAGGGGTGGGTTCTAGCAGGCACTACTGCACATACATGCACAGTGCAATTAAAATTGTTCTGCGCATGCGCAGAACTGAAAAACAAGATGGTGGCGCCTATGGCACCACCCGGAAAACCTGTTCGGGGCAGGTTCCCAGGCCGCCAAACCACTACCAGTTTGGCCTAACCAGTCCAAACCGGTAGGAACCCACCACTGGTCACAAACACAAACACTGAAAAGTCTGATTGCTTCTACCACCGGAAAGGTTTTGTCTGTCTGTCTGTGTACTTCCTGAGTTCTTAAATACTGTACTCAACCAAAGATGATGTCTGTGAAGACTCTTTAAGAGTCAAGGAATGGCTGAATGGAAGAATTCTGAATTAAAAATTCTCCTTCCTGTAAATAAAACTGAAACATTTGCAGAGTATATGGTGGTTTGATTTGGACAGACCTATTGATGCTAGGAAATTGTTTAGAAGGATCCTTTTTGCCATAGAAACCAGGTTCTATTCTGAATAATCAATGACTGATGAATTCTCCTCCTGGCCACAGTTGCCACCTGCTTTTTCAACAGAAGCTGTGACTTGTGACTCCAAAAGCACCCTCAAGTTACGCAGAAGACTCAAATGAGGAAATGCAACCTTCACTGAAGACTAGCAGAAAAATAAGCGAGAACCTCAAGGCCAAAATAAAAAATACCATTTGGTCTTGTAAGGATAGGGTCCATATCTGTTCTGCCTCCTCTAAAGTCATAGATCTTCCAAATACTGAGTTAGGACTTTAATGGCATCACTCGGTTAGCCTAAGGCAGGGGTCACCAAACTTGGTCACTTTGAGACTTGTGGACTTCAACTCCCAGAATTCCACGAGTCTTAAAGTGGCTAAGTTTGGAGACCCCTGGCCTAAGGTAAAGCTACACAACAGGATATTAATGATATCCTGTTAATGATACTGTTGAAAACCAAAATTGGAATAGGTAAATGACCCCAAATTAGACAATATTATTGGCTTTCAGAAGGTGCTGAATTGTTTCCTTTTCACTTAGAAGTACTGGAGCCTGGTCAAAAGACACAGACTTAGAATGAACAATGTTGAACTCAAGGTTTGAGAACCAGGATGGAATTCTTTTACATATAAATCCACAACTAATTACCTCAAACGTTTGTAGCTAGACTAGAGAAATCTCATTTTGTAAATGGAAACTGTTTTGTTTCTGTTATTTTTAAACAAATGGGAGTTACAAAAACCTTACTGATCAATTGCAAATCACCAGGGTTACAATTTGTCTTCAAGCCACCCTGAAATATTCAGCAACAAGGCAACTTACCATATTCTGGTTTATAACTCTGAGAAGACATTTTATCTTTATGCCTATTTTTGGAATAGCTTCTGTGATCTGGAACAAAGCTTCTTCGGTCAGTGCTATCTGTGGTCTGAGTATGACTTGGTAAACAAGTGGTATAGTGCAATCCTGCCATTGACAGCATGCCCTGAATAGCTTCTTCCTCCATACTTGTCGAGGTAGGACATTCCCTAAAAATGGAAAAAGCAGAAGTACAGCTATATACGTATGCGTTTGTGTGTGTTCCTGTTCAATGTCATTTTGTTCAAATTATCTCTGATAATTTCTGTACTATATATCTCCTATACAATTACTCACATTTTATTTGCATTTTCATTTCTAGATGGCTTCTCTGTGATTTGAAACAGGTCCTGTGTTACTTGATTTTCCTCTTTAAAATTTGAAGTTACTTTGTGTTTTTCATCATCTCCTGAGCTTTCTGATTCCTCTAGGGAGGAGTCCTTTCGCTGGAGGAAGAGAAAATTATTTAGGCATTCCACTGATTTAATATAATCAGTGATTTAAACTGTAGTTGAGTCATCAGAAAGATAAGTAATAGAGGTGGGTTTTTTTCCTTTCAAATAACACTGTAGTGAATGTGAATAGATTGCTGAAATGCCTTAGTGCGAAGTCCTAGCTTTAACACTGTTATTTAGAACAACCCATTCAAGAGTATTCTGCAATTTAAGAATCTTCTTGAACTAATTATTCTTGATCAAATAGGTGACAGCTGTAGCCTAGAGGCTCTTTTCCCAGCTTCATTTGGTATACCAGTTCTGCTCTTTCTTGGATCAGAAGACCCTTAGGACAATTGTGGCTTGATTACTGCAATACACTCTATGTGAAGCTGCCCTTGAAATTAACTGAAAAGTTCCAATAGGTCCAGATTCAATAGCATGAACAGGCATGACTCTTGTGACACATATTTTTAGATTGCACTGGTTGCTGCCTCTACGAGTCAAGGTAGGATCACAGGTACCAATCCTACATATAGGACATATAAAGCCCTACATGGCACAGGGTCAGGTTATTTGTGGGACCACCTATTTTCTATAGTTTTTGCCTTGCCAGTTGGTGCTGATAGGCTAAACATGCTCCAGACCTGTTCAGTTAATTAGTGCTGTTTATCAGGATCCAAGAAGCATGCCTTCTGTCACAGCATTTACCCTCTGCAATGAGATCTCTGAAATCCATATGGCTTTCACTTCATTAGTATTTCATATGGTCTTGAAAAACTCCTCCCAAGTCTTGAGTTAAGATGGCTGGATTCCTTTGTTAGATGTATTTTTGCCTATGTTTTTGCAGTAAGAGACTGAATAGCATTTTATTTTATATTTTTATTGCTTGATATATTGTAAGATATTTAGTCAATTTGGAGTTGGGAAGCCCTAAATTTAAATAAATGAATATAAAGGTCAAGTATGATAGAAAATAAAATAAAAATATCCCCATATACATGAGTAATTCATACTGAATAACAATTGGGGGTGGAACAACTTGCATTTGGTGTGAATGGACTTAATTAAAGAGAGTATCCACCCACTACAGACCCTCAATTGTTATTCAATATGGATTAGTCATATTTTAAATCATGGTCATATGTTATGATCAGCCAAGAATCAAGAACATTGAACAGGAAGGCAACCATTTACAGTAAAAAGAAAAAAGCAGGAGCTTAGGCTCAGGGAAAAAAAACAAGGATTATTTTGTAAAACTCCTAATATTGCATATATTGTATTCAGTCTAACTCACTCATCTTTTAGCTAATCTTCATTTTTTTAGTCAAACACAGAAGTCGTCTTCACTATTTTTTCCGTACTTCATTTGAAACTAAATATTCTTTACCTGGTTAGTGCAATCAGGTTCAGATTCTTCTGAATCAGAAATATCAGAATACTCTGAGCTGCCATTCCTGAGTTCTGATTTCACACTTTCAAAAAACACTGGAAACAAAAAGAGGGACATTAGATTTTTCATACATATACATTATCTTTTATTTTCTTTTTCTGCCAATCTGTTCATCCCACAACAGTTCACTGCTTAGAAGCGAATAAAATTTGGTATCAGAGCACTAATAAACTGCAGTGCTTAAAATTCTTTTCTAATTTTCTCTCTTGCCCCATTCCCATAAATTCAAACTCACATCCATTTCCCTACATGTGAATGAATTCACACATCCATATGAGATAGTATTTAGAAACACCATCTCTGCCTAGATTTAGATAGAATGTAAAAATCTTAACTTTTGCTTATGTCCTAATGGATTTTAAACTCTACAGATTTTTGGTTTTCACTGGTAGTACCCATTTTAGAACTAAAATTATGAGAATATTAAAATGTTTTGAAATCATAAATAATCTAAATAGAAAAATTCAAAATAGATCCTTTAAAACCTTTGCAGCATTTAATATTGTATATTTCTAATAATTATATGGACACAGTCTTGCTCAGCATATGTAAAAAAAAGTATGTCAGATATAACAAAATCAATGTTTCTCTATTTAGTATATGAAATAATTAACGTTCCCCTGTTTAATATGCAAAAAAAGTACTAAAATTTTATCCCTCCTTCTTTTGTGGCATTGTCAATGGCAGTGAAGCTAGCCTGATTATAAAATCACATCCATTAATAATGTATATAGCAACTGGATATATAAAAATAAAGGAAGAAAAAGTATGAATTACTAATTCAAGAAAAAAAAGACATACTGTTCAGTGGTTTCTGTGTATCCGCATGGCCATCTGCCTCCTGGGACTTTGGCTCTTCTGTCTTAATAGTTCTTTTCTTCTCATCCTCATCTTCACTGTCTGCTGTGTATAGACTTGGATCTCTGAAGGGTTTGCGTTCATCTCTGTCACAAAATAATTGGTTATAAAAGATATCCATTGGAGTTTTCCCTTTATTATTTTCTCATCTTTTAAAAGAGTGATATCTAATGTTCATTATACATACTAAAAACTCTAAATTAAAAATCAGTTTAAATATTTTTCTCCTTTATAAAGTCATACTGTGTTTTTACTGATGAATTTCTGAAGAGAATGCAGAATTGTTAAGGGTTTTTTTCCTTTGATAAAAGGTTGATTTAAGTCCTTTTAAACCACTTTAAAGCACTACCCTATCAGTAGCATTAGTATTCACACTTGATATACTGAGTAGCTACCAGAGTCTTTACTTATCTCTTCTTTGAACCAATATTTTTTTTTTTGAACACAGCAGTCCATATAGCAAAAACTAGCTGGATTTAGCTTCCCTTTTATAACCAAATCTGCACAGTACTTCCTAGAGTGTTATTGATTCCATGCCAAAGTTCATTAAAAGAGAATCAGGATCCCCCACAAACCTGAATATGGCCTTACAAGTTAACAGCACATATCCTGTCCCAAATTCTTTCCTTTTAAAAAGTTACATATAACTATATCCAGTACTCTGCCTCAATCCATCAATTGAAAAGCGAACAGAATTAGCAAAATTCAACAAAACACAATTCATGTAACATTTGTTTGTTACCTAATTATTCTTCCATTTGACAGCAAAAGCCGTAAATCATTGTCTTTTGTTCTCCATTCTGGAACAGTGGAAGATGGTTGAAGTGGCTTGTTAAATCTTTCATTCAATTTATAATTTGCTGTGTCCTAAAGCAAGAAACAAAACAAGATTCCATTTTAAAAAGCTCTGTGTAATCCACATTAGTGGTGATGCAAAGTTTGTCTATAAGCAAAAGAAGAAATAATGCATTATTAATAATAACCATAACATAGGTTTATATGTACAAATGATCATGCCCAAATAGGAAATTATTAAATTCTGTACTTCATAATATCTGATCCTACTTCTATTCTCTGGATTAATGAGGCTTAGCACAAATAATTATACATATTGCATCAACATGTCAAGAAGGATATTGAATAGGTTGAGATAAGACTAATATGCTCAAGTAGAGGTTGCTGGCAGATGGCATATTGCTGTGCGAATGTGGAGAAACGCAGAGTCCAACCCATTTGTTGATCTGTCGAATGAATGCACCAAAAGTGATTTGTTTCTGGCCAACCATAAAGCTAAAAAGGAACCCTCATTTTGGCACTTTACTTTGATATGGACACGAAATAAAGAAATAAAACATGTCAAGAAAGTAGCCAACACAAGTACAGCTGGAATTGATGACCTCTAGCATTATTGCAAAACTTGATCTAGATATCAGAGTCTTTAATTATTTTCTTGGCATCCAAACGGTAAGCAATATAAAACAGCAATGGTATACTGTGGTATCAGATTGACAGAGATGGGGCTGGAAACTTATAACATAATCTTTAAAACTAAACTCTTATATTTCTTTTAATCTACATTTGCTACATTATTTGGTCTGATGTATTATGTAAGCACACAATTTTTAAACAGCAATAAATTACAATCATATCATAATATTTTGTACCCAGCCTTTTTGTATTTTATTTCATTCTAACTTGTAATACTTGCCTCTTCCCATGGGCACATTTCTAATCTCTTCAGAACTTCCCTCGTGTGGAGCTCCAGAATGTCCAGATTAGAAGGTGTTTTGATAGACTGATCTCGTAGCTTCCTTGCTCTTCTTCTGGAATGATGAATGGAGGCCAATTCACTTGATGAGTGTGAAACTTGACACACACCAGTTCCCTGAGTTTTTGTTGGTTTGTTGTTATCTTCCTTTAAGTAAAATAAAGCCATTTAGAACAGATCATTTTTACAATTTCACATTCAGATAACGATGTACCAAGATAAGAAGGGAAAGATATTGGAAAGGGCTATTCCTTCCTTTTCTTTCACTGTAACAATGGACAATCATTCCAGCAACAGTGAGAGGAAGGGCAAGATACAATTGTGGAGCCCTTGAAAATCCAGAGGAAACTTTTATCTCATCCCAAATGCAGCCTCTGGATGCCAAAAGGATATCCCTACTTTAATGTGTCTTCTTGTAAAACAGCATTTTTGAGACTGTATGCAGTATGAAATAATAGAAAATTTAACAATCCAGCTCATTAAACTAATTTCCATTTGATTCAAACCATTATTCAATCCCACCCTAATTGTTTCCCTATAAAATGATGCAAATTACCACCATCACAATTAAATGTCTTTTATTCATACCTCTACAGATCGAATTACTTTAGAAAGTTGCTTAATTAGCTGTCCAGGCCTAATATTGTCTGGAATTTCAAAGGCATGTTCTGTTACAAGCTGTAAGCAAAATAAAAGAAAATCAGCTATATTCTAAATATAAATAAAAAATGCTACTGCATTATGAAAAGTAAAAATGCTACTGCATTTTTGAAAATAAAACTTACATCTTTTTTCATCCATAGCTTTAAAGCAGTAAGTAAAGCTTTCACTCCTTGTATTAAGAATGTTTGGGGCTGAAAACCATCTTCTTTAAGCTCTAGAAATGAGAATTTAAGATTAGGTTAATATTATTTCAGTAATGTTCCATCAAGCAGTATCTACTGTATCTCAGCCTTTGGTAAAATCTGACCAAAAGATTTAAAATTATTATGAAAATAAAATGAGACTTTTGCACCAATGCAGGTTAATCAAACATGGAGTAAAACCAGAAATGTACTGGTTTTACCTTCAAACTACAGAGGAAGGACAGAGTTCTTATTGTAAACAGATGAAGATTATTTAAATATGACACATCAACAGTTATCTTAAAAACTGATTAGCAATTCCTTTTCTTATCAATTGCTTTAAATGGGATATTCTGGAACTGCATACCACAGAAGTTCGGTACCTTCTGTGAAATTTTCATACTATATATAGCCATTAAATGTTAATCCCAGTTTCCATATAATGAGAAAGTGATGCACTGCTTGCATACACAGTGTTAAATGACTGGGTTGTTACAATTATACCTGCTATTTATTATTATAGCCTAAACAGAATTCCTGACTTGTTTTCTTATCAACACAGATTAAAAATAAACAATAACAAATCAGCACATTTTGCAAGAGCTAGCATTGGAAGAATTAGGCACTGAAAGATTCTTTAAAAACCTACATAATAGCTTAGTATTCTATATATAAATGTTCTAATTTGCCATTAATTCAAAACTGTCATAAGGAGAAAAGTTGATAACTGTTTTACTTTAATAACTCAAACAATAGTGAAGGGTTACTTGTGGCCCCTTAAAATGAAAAACCTATTAAACCATAACTGCATGTACAGTTCTATCTGCATCGCATACAATATGTAGTCCATATAAAAGCTTATGCAAATTGGTTAATATAGCATAAAATTCTGTTTTTTATGCAACAAATAAGTTAGCTCTCCAGAAATTACAGCAATGAGGAAATATAGATGTTCCATTTAATTAGTTAGATAACGCTACTGATGTGAATGAGCCCCTATTCTCAGTAGATTCCAGTTCTTTGGCACAGGGTGACAGAAAGGACATAGGACCAATTTGTTTCACCTGCAAATGAAAATGCTTCTCAATTTGGTTTTTAAATTGAACTTAAACTGGGCATGGCTGCCTGGTTCAGATTCATTGTTTAGAAATTTGCATGCTCACAAGAGTATCTCTTCCATATCAAAGTACTAAACAATTTTGGTTTAGAAGTAAATTTGACATAAGACTTCCTATTATTCTTCCTTTTTTATGATCAATTTATTTTGTTTTTATCCACACTGCTGCTATCTTGATATTTACCCTGGTGAAACAAACCAGGTATCTGAAGTTTTCCTTACTTTGAATTTGAATTCAACTTGAATTTGTGATAAATACATTTACTATTTGAACTATATTATTATTGTTGTTGTTGATAATTGATAATGCCAGATAATTCTGAATGTACTGTTAACTATCAGAACCTTCCCAAGGATCTAGGTATGCTTTGTAGTGATCGTTTTCATTCAGATCTTATTTCCATAGGGCATCTTGATTCCTTACATTTTCACTATTTTTTCCGTTTGACATTGTGCCTGCCACATTTTGTCCAGTCGAAATTCCACTGCAATATCTTGACTGTTTATTATGGACAGTGTTGAACAGAAATGTTATTTCAGATGATGTTTTACCATACAGCTTCAGGTTGTCCATGTAACAGAGATGGATAACCTGGCAGATGTTTTTGATGTCTGATAACCATGGCCTAAGTTATTCAGTATTGTTGGCAATGCGATGACAAACAGTAGTGGTGATAGTAAGTCTCCTTGGAAGATTCCTCTCTTGATATTAACCTCTCCCAGTCATCGCTATTGACCAGGAACCCTGTTTTCTGTTGTGCTATCAATCCTTGTACAAATCTTCTGATGTTTCTACTGACTCCTTCAAGGCATTTGATTATCCAATCATATGGCAGGGAGTTGAATGCCTTCTTTAATCAATCTATGCTACATTCAAGTTGGTCTTTCTTCTCTTACAGTTTTCCAGATCATCTTGTCAATTAGAAATTGACTTTTTGCTCCTCTACTGTTTGGACAGTTTCAATTCTTCTACTTCTTTAATTAGAAAGCTCTGTTCTTTCTTAAGTAGAGGAGAGGGTACCTGGTTTTGGAATGAAAACAATTAAATAGTTGTCCTGGCTTCCTCTACAGCCAATTCGTCCTGGTTTGCCTCTACAATCTAAGCTGCTCCTTAAAGGCTTTCTTTGTCCTTGGTAGACCTTTGCAATTCTTACATTCTGCTTCCATGGATACTTTATTTTGTATTATAAATCAAATGTTGATTTGCTAGCCTCTGCTCTGTTATTTCTGATTCTGGATATTGCTCTTTCCAGAACTGATGCATTCATTTCAAGTATTTTCTTCTTGTTGGGCTTGATCCATAACAACAGATTATTATTTCTTTGTATTCTATCTCAGTATGTTGGTGACAGGTAAACATCTTTCCTTCTAATAGTCCTGCAGCAGCTGGCCCTAGTTGCTTAGTCAACAGCCTTGAGTTCTGCAACCTATCCAAATGTTCAGGAACTCAAACACCTAGTGCAGTCCTTGTTTACCTAAGTGATAACTGGAGCTAGTATGAGTTTCTGTAAATTACATCTCACAATATTATTTATGGGAGAGACACTCTTTGTCTGACAAGAGACCTGTCCAGAATAGCTGAACCTCTGGCATAGCTTTCATCTTCATCAGTGCACACAAGCCCCACAACCATGCCAAGTTTTATTATTATTATTATCATCAACATGGAAAGGCCAAAGAGATTGGCTAGAACTCTAAATCATGCATGGGCAATCCTGCAGCTATGGGAAGCCATCTGTGCAGCCATCTGTGCCAGCACTATGCGTGTACAAATCACTAAAATTGTGCATAGTAGGATAATCTGCAGGGATAGCTATTCCATAGAGTATCTTCCCTGTGAATCATGTGCTAGCCAAACTGTTACCTGGCAAGCTTGCGGATCAGGATTTACATCGTAATAACAGCATAATCAATCCTTCCAGAAAGAGAATGGTGTAGAAGAGGTGAAAATGAGTAGGCACTTAAGAAAAAATAGTGGGAATTAAGCAGCAGTCAGTTTAGACTGGAAAAAAAATTTATTTTCATATCCATAAAACTGTACTCGGCATCATTATCTGAAGACACATCCCAGAGGGGGGGAAATGCATTTACTTCCTTTGTCAAAGCCTTTGAATAAAAGTGCAAAGGATGATATATGAAGATTTGCTACTATTTGTTAAAGTGAAAACATTTAAATTAATATAGCTTGCATAATACTTTAAGATTGAATAAATTGGCTACCCTGATTTTTCTTAATTGCAAAGTATAAATAACTTGCTTCTCTGACTATGATGTGCTCACAGACCCACTAAATCATTCTAAAAAAAGCCTACTCTCAAATCCTTCTTAAAATATTAAATTAGTTAGTTACCTTTCAAAGTTTCCATTAAGTTTTTGGCCACAAACCAACAGATGGCTTCAAAGAAAGGAAATTTGAAAAGATCTGGAGTTTTTAGTCTTTTCTCCATTTCATAACACCTAAATAAACAGAAGGATTATTTTATATAAATATGCAATCACTTCAATTTGTTCATGATGTGTAGCAAAATAAAATATTCCCTAACAACAAAAATTCATTAAAATACCTAGTGGAGTGTAGTAAAGCCTACTTGACAAGTTTTTCATAAATTCTAGGATTAAGACTTCCATCCACTGCATTCAGATATATGAATATGTTTTTATAAATTCCATGAATTCAACCATTAAGGGACAGATGTTTATTATTAGAAGTAGTTCTTGCCTGTTGACCAATGATTTAATGACTGTTCACAGTCACAATAGCCCCGGAAGTGCTTTACTGCCCATAAAGCATTTCTAGACAATGTAGAACATTATGCCGCCTCCCACAATCACAAGATTATTTGTGGTGTTTGGAAACCTGTTCACATTTATGACTTATTGACTACTGTAAGTGCTTTGAAATCATAGGATCATCATATGCTATCTTCTCTGCCGGCTTTCCCAGAAAGTCAACGGGGATGTTGGCAGGGAAGATTGCAAGTAAAGTGGACATTCCACTCCATTTTCCCAGTAGAGGATTTCCCTTCTTATCCATGTAGGGAGGGAAATCATCCCGCATGGAGGAATGGATCAGAATGCTGGCATTTGCTAATATTTACCCGACCCCTCTGGAAGTATTCTGAAATGGTTCATAGGAGAGTCGAAAACACTAGCAAACACCAGTGTTCTCATAATTATTCCTCCTGGGGAGGAGGGAGCAGAAAGAGGGCCTGAGTCCTTCCAAGGACTTGGCTTAGAAGTCCAAGTCCTCTCTCTGCCCCATGATGCCCAGGAGGTCCAGGCCCTCTCCCCAATAGCCAGTTTAACAACTGGAAGGATTTGGATTGTGGTTGTTGGGTGAAGTGATCATGTGACATATCACGTAAGGACCACTTCACTCAACAACCAAGGTTCTAGGGCCAATTTTAGTCATACGTGAAGGACTATCCTTAGTCATAAGTGGAGAACTATCAATAACTTAAATAATATTTTCAGTAATTCTAGTTTATTGTTTATTATTATTTAGTTATATGAGAACATGACAGAAAAGATGTAATATACACATAGGCCACGTAATTATATATAAATTTCTATAGGGGTATGGTATTTGCCTCCTAATTGGATGTCCAATTCAGGTGATTGCCTCTGGCATTGCTTTGTGCAGGTCTTGTAGAGAACCAGAGAATGCATGTCATGGGCAATCTGCCCAATATGTTTAATAGTTCACATATCAGCACCACAATCACAACAAGAGGAATCTTTCCATCCCTATTGATACTGGGCAGAGGCACTTCTTCCAGTATCCCACCTAATTCTATTCAATTTCGACCTGACAGAGCGAGCAGGTCAAAACTAGCTGTTTTAGTAGAGGGATGACTAATCATCAGGCCACAAGAAGATACCTTGGACCATTCCTCTCTCCAGACATTTTCAGGCTTAAGCTGGTTAGATGTTAAATGAATAGCTGTTTTCCATGCTCGGCTATGGGATTTCAATCTTGTGATGGGCTGTGCACTGCCCTGGTGAATAGGGAGGGCCTTGTTGTTCAGCATCCTTGACCATAGCCGAATGAGAGCTTGGGGAGGTATGATATTGCTAAGTATTGGTAATGAACGCACAGGAGTGGGATGCAATGTACCAGAGATAATATGCATTGCCTTGTGGAGTTGGACATCAATTATTTGGGTGTGGGCACTGTTAAGCCACATGTTGGCATCATATTTAGTTGTGGAATAAATCAAAGCCAAGGCTGTTGTTTGTAGGGTGTTAGCATCAGTACCCCAGGATATTCTAGCCTTCAATTAACTTTAATTAAAATATACATATTCATCTTTCATACCTGTTTAACCAATTTCTATTTTAATGTAATTCAGAACAATCCATTCATATGGAGATCATCAAATAATGATAATCCTTCTGTTCTTTGCAAAATATCAGCAAAATATATTTATAAAATCAGAAAATGACTTAACCTCAATATAACAAAGGCATGTGTTTACATTTGTAGAAGCAAATAGTTGGATAAAAGAGGAAATTCCAAGTCTAACCTGAGCTGCATGCCAATATTGAGGTTGTGCAAGAAGTTTCCTCCAAAAGCCATACAGTCCTGAGAAGTGAGTACAGCATGAATCCATCCTGAAACAAAAAGTTAAGTCTATATATAAACAATATTTTGTTCCCAAAAGCACAACAGAGGCAAGTTATTTTAACAACCCACACATTGTTCAAATCAAAGTTTTACCATTGTATTACTGTTATTGGACTATCAACATATTAGTATCTTTCAGTTGTGCAGTACTGGTCAGCTGTCTCAAAAGCATAACCAAAAATCTCTAAAATCAAATCTGTTTCATCTAATGGTTAAGGCACCAGGGTAGAAAGTGGTAGACTGTGAATTCAAGTGCTGTCTTAGTCATGAAAACCAGCTGTTGACTTTGGGCCAGTCACACTCTCTTACAGACAAACCGAAAGTGACTTCTGATTTTGCTCATAGGGCCGTTTTTTGCCCTCCAGAGTCTTCAGGGAAGCCTCCTGAAAGCGCCAGAGGGCAAAAAACGGCCTTACAGAGAAACCGGAAGTCACAGTTCCTGAACTTCCAGATTGCCTGTAGGGCCGTTTTTCACCCTGCGGAGGCTTCAGCGAAGATCCTAAAGCCTCCGGAGGGCCTGGGGGGCTGCTTTTGCCCTCCCCAGGCTCCTAGAAAGCCTCTGGAGCCTGGGGAGGATGAAAAAAGCACACCAAAAGCAGAGGGGGGCGCATAGTATTATGGGTGTGACATGCCCGCACACGATCCCCCCTGCGCTCCCCCCGCTTTTGGCACACGACCTAAAAAAGTTTAGCCATCACTGCCCTATCATATTATCAATGATTATACTAACTTGAAGAAATAATAATTCTACCTATGATATTTGAATAATTAAATCAATAAATATATTTTTGAAAAAAAATATTTCATTTATTTATGAAACTTATATACCACCTATCTCACCAAAGGTGACATTACAATAAATATAATTTCTATATACATTAATAGAGCATGGGGTAAACAAATAGCAGTGTTGAAATTCTGCCATAGGTTTGAATACACAATTATTGAAAATATGGTAGGAAATGTACAATATACAAATAGATAATTATTTAGCTATCTTCTAACTCTTTTTCAAATTCTTTACCTATCTCAGCTTCTATCTCCATCTTCTAAATTTAAACCTAATTGCTAAATTGAATTAAAAATTCTCTGAACATTAGTTACCAAGATCGAATACATCAATATGTTAAATGACAGAGAAATAACTTTTTACCTGTTGGAACAAACAAGGTATGTCCTTGCTTCACAACACATTTATAACATTTATCAACTTTATCTCCAAAATACACTTCACTCTGGGTAACAGATGAACTCCAGGATTCATAAATTGCCAGATTATCATTAGTAGGTTTGATCAAGTAGAAAATCTTTTCACCCTATGTATAGAAGACATTTCATTACATGCTGCACATCTTTGACAATTTTGCATTACCACCATTAATATCACATAGGACTACAACATAATGAAAGTATAGAATTTTATTGCTATTTAAACGGAAATTATTGGAGTTAGAAAAATTCTCAAATCTAACCAGTTGGTTAGACAAAATCAGAAATCTATGCAATTTACATTCAATTTTTTAAAAAAATGAATATAGTACATTTGCATATTAAAGAAATTAAAGTTTTCTTACCCAAAGAACATGATACCAAACAGAAGTGCCCCCAAAATCAATATGAAAATCTGTGTAACTATCTTGAACTCCCATTAAGCAGTACTTCTGAACAAAAGGCTTAGGGAAGACCGAGTCATCTGGCCAGTAATTTTCAACCCATGAAAGTTTTCTGGCAATTTCAGGAACTTCCACTAATTCAGACATCCTTTAAAATTCAAAACAGGAAATGCAATTTGAACAAGAATATGATTAAGGACTTTCTTAATATATGCAAATATGAAAAATCTTTCCTCTCTAGTAATATTTTGATCCATACTGCTATTTAGATTGAACAGTTAACACCAAAAATAGATAATTAGTCCATTATATAACGTATTTAATTATGTTACACATTCTTTGAAGTGGAACTTATATGGACTATAATGAGATTTGAATGAAGAAAAAATAGAATGAAAGTTTTCATCTAAATCCAAATTTTATATATTACCTGTGTATGTGTATGTGTATGTGTATATGTATGTATATATATATATGTATGTATATATGTATGTATCTCAACACAATATAATGGTTATATAGCAAAATTAATGGTCCCTTATTTCAAATTAGAACTGTTTTTCTTAGTGGTCAAAATGTTCAAGAGAGTAATGGTTAATTTAATCAAGTATTTTTGCATATTTTAAATAACTGATTCATAAAAATATGGTTATGACTATAGGTGTGTTCGTGTACGTAGTTTCAAATTGAGAAGATCAATACCTTATTGCATGATAAAAATATTTTTTCAAGCTGCTTGGATTTTAAAAAGACATATCAGGAGCCTTAATTCATAAATTAAATAATTAGAGTCATGTAACAGTATGAAATTACAGGGTAGCTTTAGTGGACTATCTTTCTAAAATATACAATATCCCACACAGGCTGATCGCTATGCAGAACTACAATATTAAATACAATGTGTTTAGCACTTAGCATTTGCTAATAGATTTGGTTTAGATACATAAATCTAGGCATCATTTTCATTTTTTTAATTAAAAAAATAAAAGGTATTTTTTTAGTAACATAACATTTTAAAAATATTTTTATTTGTCCTGCATATATTTGTCATCCCTCTCAGATAAGCCAGAGAGGAAACATAACTAGAAGAACTGAATTTTACTGAATTCTACATTAACAGAATTTTGCAAGTCTGAAAATACACTATCTCCCGCCGCCTCTTTTAACTGTTTCATCCATGAGGAAATATCTTTTCTAAATTTCTTTCTCTGACCTTTAAGCTACTGGGGGTTCCTGCCTCTCTTGTCTGATTATTTCCTAGATTGTATCTCTTCCTCATTTTCCCAAAGGTCATTCCCACAGACCATTAAACATATAAGAAAAATATATAGATAAGCCCTTTCCAAAGAAAAAGCAATTGCATTTATTCATCTTTTCAACCTAAGTTATTTAGGATAGCCCCAAGCTTTAAGTATACATAATAATCAATTATTTGCACTTATCTCCAAATTGTCATATTCTACCTTTCAACTTCATATTTCACTATTGCAACTATTCAGAAAATCTGCAATTATTGTTATATACTACAGTTTAAAATATAAGCATTTTATACATATATGAAAATTGCATACTCACTTAGTGTCCGAGAATTCAAGGCTTATCACATTTAATACTTTTGGCCTCTCGGGGTTTGTAAAATACTTAATGTAATTATGGAGCTTCATTTTGCTATCTGCTTGTCTTGCCACATCAATAACATCAATCACTTTATCACCACCTGTAAAAATGAAACATTTAAATCACTGCATAAACCAGCCAACAAAGGTCTGTAGAAATCTCAGGATTATGGGAATATAGTAATTTATGCATATGTAACTGTATCTATTTTTTCTGAAAATCCTGAAACTGTTAAAGAGAAAATATAGCTAAGTGAACCATTAATGTTTTGAGTATTCCACTCATTCAGGTTACATTAATCTCAAGACATGATATTCAAAACTTACAACTGAAACCAAAGCTTTGGAGAAATAATCTTCAAGTGTTCTCAGAAAATGTCACAACCATAAAATATTTCAGGAAAAGAATATTTAAACCCATTTATTTTCCCTTGCCCTTTTGTGTTTGAACCAGCAGTCCATACCTACATAATGTTCCACATCTAGAACAGAAAACGTAGAAAGTGGGAGCCTGAGACCTAAGCCATCTAATTTAGGTACCATAATGGGAACGTCAAACCCATGCTTTTCCAGGTATCTTTGCGTCAATTGGCTTCCATGCATTTTCAAAATGATTTCATCAGCACTAGAAAGGAAATACATGTATATTATTTTTAAAATAGAAGCAGAATTTTTAAAAAAATTTAAAAAAATTATTTTTTAAATTTTTTTTAGTTCATATTTTGAACTATAAAATTTCTGTCCTTCCCAATATTTATTATATCTGATCATTTTTAGCAAATTGCTTTAACTGATCATAATGTTAACATGTGGAACTGAAACAATTCTTTCAGAATGTCTTTAGTATTACTGGATATCTAGTTTTAACTTCCACAAATAAACACTGAAATCCTGATGAGACTCATATCCACTAGAGTAATATAGTTAAAAGCCTGAGTTCAGAATCACTATTTGAAGCAACTACATATACTTTTGAATTTTCAAATGCAATTGATCTTACCTTGGGAATGAACGGGCACGTAACTGTTTAACAAATGTTCGGGTTCCAGCTTGAACTGGTTTTGAACCATCATCATATTCTGTATAGTCATGTCTGTGCCAGTTCCTCCTCTTCTTCACTACATGGTGAAAAATGTAACCGTCAATTTAAGATAAGAGAGAATCAAATCCCATTTAGTTATGAAATTCTCTGGGAGCCTTAGTCAAAACTATTTCTCTATTAGTAAGGCATTACTCAGGGTTTTTGCTAGGATCTCATTGGAAGGGGAAAAGAATGAGGAAAGAGGAAAATGTACAATATACTACATTAATTTTTTTGGAGAATAAAGCCTTTACCATGACACATAATACAAATGTGAATTCTACTCTTTCAATATACTGTAGTCAGATGAGTCACTCTGTTATTTTCTAATTATCCCCAAGATGTTAATTTTAGCACATATAATTGCTCGAGGTCACTGAGAGAATATTTCTTGTTGAATAGGGATTTGAATTAAGCTCCCTATTTCCTCTCAGCAAATGTAAATGAATTTCAGATCTGATCCTGCCACCAGTAAATTATTATTTAAAAAAAATCTTCATCCAGAATAAAAGGAAATATTTTTAAAGATATAAGAAAAACTGTATACAGCTTCATACAAATGACTGCAGTTATATCAACATCCTAAATTGAAATGTTATAATACATTAAAAAATTGTTAAACGACAAGATTCAGTATCATGCCAAACAGAATATATTACAGATACACTTTTGATCATTTGCAGTCTGCTGTGTTGGTGCAAGATATTGGTATGGTAACATGTAACTGTAGGCTTTGAACAATTCCACCTAGATGTTTCTTGCTCACTAAAGCATCCATTATTTCTGAACCAAAAAATTCTATTGCTACAATTATGTCAATGAACAGAATTGTATTACAAAGTTTAAACTTGCCTTTCAAATGTACCAGTTAAATTTTGCTATACAAAGGAACTCTGAAAACTTAATTTTAAAATCCATATGAGCAAATTCTGCTTATCAATGTTGTGAATACAACTTTAGAGTAATTGGAACCTAGCAGTAAAGGTTTACATTTGCCTGGATATGTCTATAAAAGACTAATATTACAAGATCGTCTGCGTTGAAAACTGTTTTCAATATTTTCAAATTAAAGTTGTCCTCATAGTGTAAACCAATTTATTTAACAGCTTGCCATGGGAACTGCAGGAGTTTCTGCATATCACAACAGATGGGGATGAATGCCACACTTTCAAAAACTCAAACAGTTTATATTCAATAGCAGCTGCAAAAGAAACATTTAGGCATAGCCCTGGTATCCATGTTGTATTTATCAATCTTCAGTATGCATATTTGTATGTAAACTACACATATCATTTTATCCAAATGTATACAACTGTTTCTTCAAATTCAACCACCACTTTAGATAATAACCAATGGTATTTGACAGTTTTTAGACAGGCAGATGAATTACAGAAAATGTAAGACAAAGCCTCTGAGGTAACTGATCCCAGCTAAAAATATACATTAACAGCCACAAATAATCACAGCATACAAAGTATATATTAAAAGGTAAATGATTACTTCATAGAAGGTGCTCAATATTGACACTAAAAAGATTTGAGTGGATTTCATAAGCACCCTTTCAACATCAAACTAATAAACTAAATTACTATTGCTGCAATCTAGTAGATTTGAATACATCTGTTGCACAGATGAACATAACATACATTAATCAGCATTAAATTGTTTTTGTATTTGAATAGTGACTCAATTTGAGATTTAGATGGCAGCATGGGTGAATTATGTACATAAAATCATATTGGCTTTATCCCCATAGTAGACTCATAGTAATCCCTGATTGTTTTTGGGAAGGAAAAATACTGAAGCTGAAGCCACTTTGGCCATCAGATGAGAGTACTCATTGGAAAACACCCTAATATCAAGAAAGATTGAAGGCAAAAGGAAAAGGGGATGGCAGAGGATGAGATGGTTAGATGGTGTCATTGACACAATGAACATGAATTTGGGCAAACTTTGGGAAACAGTAGAGGACAGAGGGCTTGGAGTGCTATCGTCCATGGGATTGCAAAAAGTTGGACATGACTTAGTGATTGAACAACAAAAATACTTGTTCAGGGATTTATAAATTCTTCCTCAAAGGTATTTTAATCATTATCCACTAGTTTTGATAACTAGAATTGTTGGATTATGTCAATATGTCCCTTTCCCAATACATGAAGCAGAGCTCAATTTCAATTTTGTACAAGAATAGAGAAATGGTAATTTAAAAATAGAAGGAAGTAGTCACTACTTCAATTGTCACTGTCAGATCCCTTTTAATAAGTTCTGGACTGATGGTCATTTTATCTACAGTACTTACAGATATAGGAGACTCACTAAGATGGTCTGTCCTAAAAATTTATGAAACGTTCTGGGACATGACAGAACCATTGAAACCTCTGGGGCATGACAGAACCATTCAAATATGGAATGGTAAACTGAGATGGGCCACAGTCACTAAAGTCTAGACAGTTTCCTGAGGATTTACAAGAAATAAAACAGAGTAGGTGCAAGCAGCGGATATTTTGTGAAGATGATCAACTAAGGACCAAAGTACATTATTGTGCTTTTCATATGACAATAAAAAGAGGTAAAATTGTTCTTCATTGTCATCACTGCACTTTCATATAGCTATCCAGTGTAACTGTTTTATGTGGTTCAGGGACTTGAAATATCTGTTCTAGCAAATAAGATGTAGGAGCTCAAAGATATGTGCTAAGAGTATATTTACAAGACATCTTAACTTGATGCATTCTCAAACCTTTTTTACTTCATGTGATTGTGGGACCAAGTTTGAATTCTTGGGGACTACAGATATGGATACGATAATTGAAGCTGTGCAATTGACTACATATCTCCAAAAGTTGTGGTTGCTCCAACATTGTAGGATTTTAAGAATAGATTCGACAACTATCTTTCAGAAATGGTATAGGGTTTTCTGCTTGATCAGGGGGCTAGACTAGAAGACCTCCAAGATGCCTTTCAACTGTTATTTTGTTCTGTCTTGTAGGCCAGCTTGGTCTCTCCATATTCAATAAGCCTTCATGGTGTACTAGTTTCATTGCATCTTTTTCATTGTCCTTCAGATATTTATGCCATTTTTTAATCTTCTGGTGTACTTGCAGCATTCCACCCTCACCCCATTTTAGTTGGTAAGTAGAGTCTGACATGCCTCCATCTTTTTACAATTGACTCAGTCTGAGCAGTGAGATGGAATCAATGGGTCAGACTATCTAGAAATGACAAAATGTCCACTTCTCAAGAAACTCACTCTGGATGCTACAATTCTTAACAGTTACTAAAAAACTACTGGTTAGTCAGAATGTCTCCTTATGAAAATTATTTGAGAAAAGAATAACTGTACAATTTCAGATATTCATTAAAAACAGTTCATTTGGCCCTATTTTAAACAAGATTCAGGACCGGTGCAATTTTGATATAACTGATCATGCTAACCCTGTGAATCAGCTCACTGTATTAGGGGGACACCTAACTTCAAAGCCATAAAACATTTTTTAGGGAATAGGATCATGTTCCTGCAGCCTCATCACAACAAAGCTGTAAGTATCCACTCTGTCCCAAACATTGTTTAACAGATATATGAAAGTGCTAGAAGTGGTTATTTCAGTTTGCTAACAATATCAAACTGTATTTTCCTGAATCTTCCAAGCAGAAACTGCGTAGCATGGGCCAGATGGAAATCAATGAAATGAGACTTGATTTTGCAAAGTTACATTATATTGAATATAGAGTTTCCTTGAATTTCGAAGAGTGGCTATTCTAGATAAAGTTATAAGAGAAAAGATACATAGTTTAGAGGTGCTCTTAGAGTAAATATCATTTACAGGGACACAAACCATTTCCATGTCAAAGACTACATTAAGAATTCAATGGTATCATGTCAAGTTTCAAAACAGTGGATCTCAAACTGGATGAATCAGTTTCTTCTGCCTAGAATATTTTTTCCTGTAAACTCAAAAACTGGGTGAGTGATTCCCAAATTATTTTTGGCATCAGGGAGCTACCCTTGTGAAGTCTACAATGGCAAATTTACTTTATACAGCATATAAAGATATTTTCTATAAAGATTTACAAAACAAAAATAAGAGTACCAAAATTTGATTTTGCAGTTAAGCTGTTTTATATATATTCCTTCATATTCCATACCAAGGTATTATCAAGATAAAACAGTAGGTAAAATGGAATATTTTTATGGCCAGAGCAATAAGTAGAGTGAAAGGAGAGAGAAGGAGGAGGATTGCAATTATAATTATTTTTAAAAATCATCTTCTTAAATGGCAGTATACATGGCTGTCACATCTTCAGATGGACAATGATGAAAACTAGGGCACTTTGGGGGAGGGGGTGGAGAGATTATAAAATGTGTCGTTTGTTATATTTGACAAAAATCAGACCGTGCTTTTTTTTAAAAAATCTGCTTCTGAATTTCATTTGTGCATTTGAAGTAGGGGTAGTAAAAGAAAAAATGTAATTATCTTTGATTTTATCCTTCTAGTCTCTTTGCATTTAAGAGAAAGATGAACAAAGAAAAAGGAACAAAAGACAGTTCAGTTGGCTTGAATCCCAGAAGATAACCAGCTATCTGACCAAACAAGTCACTTAAGAAATAAGAAGAAAAACTCTATTTTTTATTACTTAAATATTGATAGATACTATTCAGTCTGCAAAAAAACCCTTGGCTACATTATTGTTTTGAATTGTAGACAATGACAACAGCTGCTGGATTGCAGGAGTACAACAAAGGAGGCAGCAAAATTGTTGTAAGCTTATCTGAAATAAGCTTACAACTATTTAGAAGATCATGTGGGTTTTTTTTTAAAAGAAACTTCCTTTATTTTTCTGATGTGATGCATTTCTGACTGTTTTGAACATTATGAGTGGGCTGCAATATGAGCAGGAGCAACCTATGACCTTACCTGCCAGCTTCCCCATTGACTGCCTGTGGGAAGCCAGAAGGGCAAGTCACAAACCATCAGAAGCACAAGTTGGTTGCCATGCATGCAAATCACATGATCGCAGTGTTGCAGCAATGGCCATATTTTTAGTTACATGTTTTAATTATGTATTCTGCCAAGCAAATGTTGTAGATAAAGCATATTCAACATAATCTCTCAAGTCTTTAAAAAAATCTATTAGAAATCAAGTGATCTGAAGTACTGATCTCTTGTTCAGCTCAAGTATTCTGGTAAAGTATCTTCCACTTTATTTTCAGAGTTTGGGATTAACACTAGATTTTATTTACTGAAAATGCATCTATACACTTAGACATATTTGACCAAACATTACTGGTCCCTGTATGTTTCCCAAGTATATTATTGCCGTGATAATGCAGTGGTTAGAATGCAGTATTAAAGGCTAATTCTGCTGACTGCCAGCAGTTCGATCCTCACCAGACTCAAGGTTGACTCAAGTCTTCCATCCTTCCGAGGTTGGTAAAATGAGGACCCAGAGTGTTGGGGGCAATATATTGACTCTGTAAACTGCTTAGAGAGGGCTGTAGATAACTATGAAGTGGTATATATTGCTATTATACATTACACAGCTTAATCTCTTGCACTAATCAATAGACATAGCAGATTCCAAAGGGGACAAATGCATACCTCTTTGTTAATGATGCAAACAGTTAAAGGTAAAATCAGAGTATAAATCACATTGAAATATAACTTCAAAATGACATTGCATAATTATCAAGGATAGCCATATCATCAGCTATAAAAATAATTTATATTCAGTATTGAGTCCACCATAACCGAAATTGTGCAAAATGCTTTAAAATTCATCACTTACTTAAGGAGGGTCCATGTAGAACTGCACAATTGGGACAGTGGTAAAGGTCAATATCAACAGCATGGTGCTCTTCTACTCTGACACAACTAAAAAAAAAGAGAACAAACAAATTTCAGGAACTTTATTTTAGTATCAGCCTTCCAGAAGTTAAAATTTAATCTCACTAATTAGCTCAAATGATGATTTGAGGAAGATCACTATCTCACAGTTTGGTCTCATAGAATGAGATTTTTACAATGTATTTTGACTCCAATGGACTTTGAGGAGATTGCATTTTTTAAAAAAATATGAGCAGTCATGTGGAAGTAATGCAGGAACATTACCAAAACTCGTATAGTAATCCAGTTATTTATATAAGAATATATGGAGCTCAGGGTTGAACTACCAAGTCCTTGCTGCTCTCTGACCTTGATTGTTTGCTTGCAGACATTTCCTTATCCAACTAGGTAATACCATCAGTGCTCTTCAGTGTGGGGTTTGTTCATCCAATGTATGGATGTTAACAGCCACTATGAAGGACAGACAGGCAGAGCACATCCATGAACACCAACTAGCAGTCAGAAGACATGATGAAAAGTCTTTATTCTGCAACACATGACAGATTCATCCATTGTTTCAATTGGAAATTGTGAGCATCCTAGACCAAGCTAAATCAAAAACACAAAGGAATTCCTGGAAATTTGACATTCAGACAAATCGGCCATTAATAGACACACAGAGATAACCCATGTTTACGTACTACAAATGAACAATTAAAAAACAAAGAAGAAAACAAAAAAAATATCAGAACACAGTATCTGCAGCAGCCTACGCCCAGATAAGCAGGGATTAACACCAGACATCATCAAACAACATCATATACAAGGAACTACCAAGGAGAAAACCACATCTCCATCAACAACTGACAGGGCAAACTACTGTACATAAGAAAGAAGCAAACCCCACCCTTACCAGCACTGATATTACCTAACTGGGTAATGAAATGTCTGCAAACAACCAAGGTCAAAGAGCATCAAGGAGTCTTCCAATAATCCCCCAGAGGACAGAGGAAAGCAAAGGCTAGAGCAAGTTTTGAAAAATGGATAAATCCATGAATCTAAACAAGTATCAAAACTATCCATCAATCAGCAGTAGTCTATTAGTGAAATTCAATACCAGTTTGATAAATAAATCAATATTCTTTAAATTTAAAGGCTAGAAATTTAAATTTCTAGTCTTTAAAATCAGAATATTTTTCATTAGGTGCTAAGTTAAATTTGAAATATTTTCCTTTCTTCCTTTCTTTCTTCCTTCCTTCCTTCCTCCTGTCCCCTCCTGTTCGCATAATATAATTATGTTTAATTTCAGTGGGAAGAATGTTCATAAGGCAGGCCGGTGACAGAGAAGGCACATCTCCTGAGACCCACCAAACATAGCTGATATAGTATCCACCCAGAGTCACCTTGTGATTGAGATGGGTGACAAATAAATTTAATCAATAAATTTAACAAATAAATGCTTTTTCTGGCAGATCTATTGGGGCAGACTGATGTAACTTAAATAACCCATGAAATGCCCTGAAAAGCTTTAAAGGTAAAAATACAACACCTTGAATTGGACTCAGAATCAAATTGGCAACCAAAGCAGATCATAGAGCAAAGTGTTGACATGCACTGTTGTAGGAGTACATGTAACTATCCCACGACCATTGTAGCTGCCCACAACACTGAAGTTCTCCAAGTACAACCCATGTAGAACACATTGCAATAGTCCTATCTGGAGGGGACTACGGCATGAGTAACCATGAATAAGGCCTGCCAATTCAAGAGCAGGTGCAATTGGTATACAAGAAAAAGCTGTGCAAATGCCCTTCTCTCCACACTGTATGGTAGGCCAATGGTAGGTTGATGGACACAGTGACATATTTTTTGTCTTTGCTGAAATCCATTTTCTATGTGGGAGGTTAGTGATAATATCTGACTGCAGTAGTTTGTGATCCATCCTGTTTTACAGATATATGTTCCTCGGTCACGTTTAAGATGTTTAAGATGAGTAATTTGTAATAAATGCTTAAGAGCGCTATAGGTCTGAAATCTACAGATCTCCCCTCCTTATCAGGTTTAATGATGGCTACAATTATTATTCTTTACTGCTGCATGGGTTATACTGCTCTAGACAGACCTGATGCCCAATCTGGGGATCCTCCTAGACTCACAACTCCTGCTGATTGAACAGGTGGCAGTCATGGCTAGAAGGGATGATTCAAAAATTTTTACTCATTGTGCCTTGTAAGAAAACAGCTGTTCTACTCAGCACTATGCTTTCAAACAGATACAATGAAGTACATCTAGATCAGTGATGGCTAACCTTTGTCGAGGCGTGCCAAAAGCGAGGGGAGCAGGGGAGTCACACACGTGCGTGCCAACACCCATAATGCAATGCTCTCCCCTGCACATGCGCGCACAACCACCACCACCTGTGTGCATGCTTACAGTCCTCATTGAAGCCTCCAGACTTCCACAGCGTGTGTTGGGCTGTTTTTTGCCCTTCTCAGACTTCAGGAAAGCCTCCTGAAGCCTCTAGCGGGAGAAAAACAGCCCAACAGGCAACCCAGAAATTGGTTAGTGAAATTCCGGTGGGCCCCGTTGGGCCGTTTTCCGCCCTCCGAAGCTTCAGGGAAGCCTCGAGGGCGGAAAATGGCCCAACACGCAAACCATAAGTTCAGGAACGGACATCCCTGAAGCATCCAGAGGGCAAAAAACAGCCCAATGTGCAACCCAGAAGTCCGTTCCCAAACTTCCAGTTTGCGCGTTGGGCCATTTTTCGCCCTCTGGAGGCTTCAGGAGGCTTCCCTGAAGCTCCAGAGGGAGAAAAACGACAAAAAATCAAAGCCGAAAATCAGCTTGCCAACATGCACTGGAGCTGACAGGGCAACGCCTCACCTGCCCTCAGAAATGGCTCCACGTGCCACCTGTGGCACGTGTGCCATAGATTAGTCATCACAGATCTAGATAGTCAAATTAGCCGTAAGTATAGGTTAAATGTCAACTTTCCACAATGTTCTATGCTGGCTCCACTATTTTTAATATATACACATCAATCTACCAGGTATTGCTGAAAGAAAGTTTTTATATGTTGATGACATCATGCTGATAAAATAATATGAAGACTTTAATACTTCTGAAAAAGCCCTCAAAAATGATTTTTTTTTAAAAAAATGGGTAAGTTTTTTGAAATCTGTAGGCTGAAACCCAACATTAACAAAACTGAAATTGCATGTTTTCACTTGAACAATAGGCAAGCTAACTATACACCAAAAGTGAAATTTAGGAACCAGCTGCTGAAGTTTAATCGTAATCCAAAGTATTTAGGAGTGACCCTTGACTGGTCCTTAACCTATAGGGAACACTTAATAAAAATAATGGATAAAATAAAAACCAGGAACAATACCCTACATAAACTTTCTGGCACCTGCAAGTGTTACTGCTTGAAGGATATCAGTTCTTACTTTGGTATATTCGGTGGTTTAATATTACCCTAACCCTGTATGATCAAATAGAGTTCATACAAAAACAATGGACACCCAGCTTAATCATACTATAAGGCTTATTATCAGTCACTATTGAACTGACACCTTCCAAATGGCTACCATTACTATCTAACACATCAACCTCACACCTTAGAAAAAAAACAGCCTTAAACAGGGAGTGGCAGAAGTGCAAGGCAAATCAATTATTACCTAGATACAATGATTGTCACAATCTAATACTCAGACTCAAATCTTGGCACCCGCAGTGGAAACCTCTAAGCCCGGCATGGCGAATCTATGGCACGCATTTGTCAGGGCACGCGTGGTGTTGCTCTGTCAGTTGGCCACTGCACATGCGCGCACTAGTCAGCTGAGTTCAGCCTTTTTAAAAGCCATTTTTTGCCCTCCCCAGGCTCCAGATGCTTTATAGGAGCCTGGGGAGGGTGAAAAGAACCTCACCCACCCCCCAGAAGCCCTCCAGAGGCTTCAGGGGCTTCCTATGGGCAAATCGGAAGTTTGGGAAGGGACTTTCAGTTTGCTTGTAGGGTCGGTTTAAGCCCTCCGGAGGATTCAGGGACCTTCAGGAGGCTTCCCTGAAGCCTCCAGAGGACTAAAAACGGCCCTACGAGCAAACTGGAAGTCACTTCCTGTTTGCTCATAGGGTCGGTTTAAGCCCTCTGGAGGCTCCAGGGACCTTCAGGAGGCTTCCTGAAGCCTCCGGAGGACTAAAAATGGCCCTACCAGCAAACTGGAAGTGACTCCTGAAGGTCCCTGAAGCTTCTGGAGGGCCGCCAGGGGGTGAGGGAGGCTGTTTTTGCCCTCCCCAGGCTCCTATAAAGCATCTGTAGCCTAGGGAGGGCGAAAAAAGCATGCAAAAAATGGGGGGAGTGCCTCATGCGCACATGTGCACTGGGGGGAGCGAGTGTTGTATTATGGGTGAAGCACGCCCAGGAATGACCCCCCCTGTGCTCCTCCCCTTATGGCACACAAGCCAAAAAAGGTTCACCATCTCTGTTCTAAGCAATTAGTCAGAGAAGGCTTTGATATTGAGAGAGTATGGCACCAGGAATGTGCACCTTCTAACCCAGATGTTTGTATTTGATCCAGTACAATGACCCTCCAGCTTTGATCCTCCAAGGAAAAACTGGATAACCAGATCCGAACTAACCATGGCAGGTGTTAATATTGTAAATACGAATTGGAGCTGGTTTGACTAATTGTGACTGTGGGAACACCCCACAAACTTTTCATTCCACTGATCCCTTCACGAACTACATCATCTAGAGGGCACTGCTATCCATGACTAAACAATCTAGATATTTGGCCATAAGTTTAGCCATTCTAGTAATTGCTCATACATAATTTAATTTTATTCATCATTTTTATTGTGCATTTTAAAATAATTCACTCTATTGGGTTTATATTTTCATACACATTTTATATGCTGTTTCTTTGAATTTTATGCACTAACACTGTATTCTGTTACACCATATGAAATAAACAAACAAAAAAAATGGTATAGTACTGGAACCAGTGGGCCTCGAAATCCAGACTCGCCCAGCCTTATCAAGGTTCATCTGAAGCCTTCTGTTTCTGATCCAAAATCTCAGAGCCTCTAGATACTGGGATAAGATGAAAAAATTATCTGAGTACTGATAAAAGTAAACCTTAGTCAGTATAGTATAAAGTGAAAGAACATTTAACAAATAATTTATTTATATCTTGCCCAACTCTTCTCTCCATGAAGTTATTACTTTGATTGAGGGAGGAGGGATGTTTGTATATATTCATCTGATATATGATTTTTGCAAAGACCAAAAACCCCTGACTGTGCTTCCTGAAGAACATATGTAGATAAACTCAATAGATCATAATAATGTGAATTACCCTAGGAATTAAAAACTACAAATCTGCAATACATGTACAGAATCACATTACAGGCATAGGAAATTGTTTGAAATGAAGTAGACATACTAATTTGTGCTGAACAATTGAAGTAGTTTGAAGATGATAATTCACCAATATCAATATCACCAATTTCAGGTGAAGGAAAGTTCAAGCTACTAATGTAAGTAGAAAGACAGACAGCCAATTCAATGCTACCACTACTAAATCTAGAAAATATATAATAATTATACCTAGTATCAATATCTACTATTGAGTTGTTATGATCCCCATACTCTACTATAAATTGCCTAGAGTTTTAATATTGTGGAGTGTACACATTTTTCCAATAAATAAATTAATATAACCTATTTCAGGACCTAATCTAGGAAAACAATTGCTATGAACCCAAATTCATTTGAGGCTTTTATATTACATCGAAAGTGTCTGATAATGAAACATGATGTGGGCAAAGAGATTTTTTTTTAAAAAATGAAATTGAGTATGTCATGCACTGTATGAAAACTTAAACGGGTATAATATAATACTAGAACAATAAGAAAACATATATGGATGAAGGGTTTAAAATTTACACTGAATGTAATTAACAAGAATTTTTATAAAATGAAACTCTGTGGATATTTAACACCTGATATTTAACACCTATTTATCAAAAATGTATAAAGGTATTGCAACTGTATGTTGGAAATGTAAATTTAAAGAAGAATTTTTTACCATGTTTGATGGACTTTTGATAAAGCAAAGGGATACTTGGATAAGATTCATAATTTAATATAGAAATTCTCAAAATGATTATAAAAATCAAACCAGACACTTTTGTTCTAGTGTTCCTTAATGGGTAAGGAACTTGAAAAAAATCTGGAACTTTGTTGTTATACATGTTGGCAGCAACAAGAATACTGTGTGTGCAAATTTGGAAAAATACCCTAATTCCCACAATGGAACATGGCTGGATAAAATGATAAAACTAGCAGAGATGGCCAAATTAACTGCTTTAATTAAAAGAAAAAAATACATCCAATTTCATTTCTACTTGAAAACTTTTTCTAGATTTTATCCTTGAGACAGAAAAAAATTAAACTCTGACTTTGGGATTTGCTGATACGTTTAAGGTAAAGGTTCCCCTTGCACATATGTGCTAGTCGTCCCGACTCTAGGGGGCGGTGCTCATCTTTGTGGCTGGCATGACTAAACGCCAAAGGTGCACAGAACGCTGTTACCTTCCCATCAAAGATGGTTCCTATTTTTCTACTTTCATTTTTACATGCTTTCAAACTGCTAGGTTGGCAGAAGCTGGGACAAGTAATGGGAACTCACTCCGTTATGCGGCGCTAGGGATTCAAACTGCTGAACTGGCGACTTTTCTGATTGACAAGTTCAGCGTCTTAGCTACTAAGCCACTATGTCTCTCATCACTGATAATTGTTTATTGTTATAAAAATAGCTAGAATACATTAAGCATGCAAAAATAAAAAGTTGAAGCTAGAGTCTTATTACCATTATTCAACTGCATTGAAGAAAGTTAATGCTTTCTTTTTTGTTTCCCCTTTACCGTACACTTCTCTCTTCCCACTTTTCTCCCTTACCCACTTTCCCACTATTCTTGTTTTCACTTGTATTTGTGTGTGTGTGTGTGTATGTATGTATGTGTGTGTGTGTATACACACACACACACACACACACACACACATACACACATGAAAAACTCCACAACTAGAAAAACATCAGAAGCCCAACCCCCCTCCACAGCAACTCATGAAACAATACGTAACATATCAGACAGGACCCTCACCATAGCAGAAACCAATGTCCTTTCCAAAGGATTCAACTTTGCAGTCGCCCCCAAACGCATCCCCACTGAAAACATCATATGCGGAGTTGAAGCTACCCTAACCAAAATCAACCCAGATGAAGCCAATAAAATCAGACTTGAAGTCACCAACGTCCTCTGCTCCAGCAATCCACCCAGAAGCAACTTACATAAAGAAGAACAAAAAGCACTCACCAACTTGAGGATAGACAACCACATTCTCTCAGCAGACAAAGGTAACACCACTGTGGTGATGAACACATCTGACTACCAAGCCAAACTATCCAACCCACTCCAAGACCCCGCTTACAAACCTCTAAACACAGATCCCACCACCTACCTGGAAAAAACCACCAAATCCAAAATAAAAGCCTCTCCCATCAGTGAAGAGATCCAGCAAAGAATCATCCCCAGAAAGAAATCATCCGGATGCCCCAAGCTCTTCGGCCTCCCCAAGATACACAAAGAAGGAACACCTTCAGACCCATAGTCAGCTCCATAGGCTCACCTCTACAGAATCTTGCCAAATTTCTTGCCATTTCGATAGTTTCTCTATTTCTTTATTTTGGTAATTATGGAAGCTATCGAACTAGAGAAACACCCCCATAACATGAATAAACGTGACGATACCTCCCACCTACCAGATATCTGGAAACCAGTCCTGGTCAACAAATGAGCCCCACCCTCCACCAGGCCGTTACAACACAAAACAACAATGGACACACAGACAGCACCAATCAACCAATCATGATACAACCACACAGCCAATCAATCAACTTACTGAAACAGAGCCAGCACTCCGTACACCCCCACCAAGATTTATAGAAAGACGGCAGCTCCAACCAAGCTTTAAGCCGAAAACACCAGCCTGAAGATGGCGAGTTTGGGTCCTCGCCGAAATGTTGCCAAGACAATCTCAATCTTACACGGGAAAAGACCTGAATACAACAAGACCAGCAGATAGATAGATAGATAGATGGATGGATGGATGGATGGATGGATGGATGGATGGATGGATGGATGGATGGATGGATGATGGATGGATGGATGGATGGATGGATGGATGGATGGATAGATAGATAGATAGATAGATAGATAGATAGATAGATAGATAGATAGATAGATAGATATAGAGATATAAAATCCATATTTATCCTGGCCAGTTTTTTAATCATTAAAATATTAATACTTCACCCATCAAAACAATATTTTTGCTATTACCTATTTTATGACACAATGTCACACTTCCATTTAAATGTACAGAATTAGTACAATGCAGCATTCTAAACTTATATTATCCCAAGTTGGCTATTGAAAATCTCTCAAACAAGATCAAACAGACAATCTGCTATACTGACAATATATCTCAGTGATCACTTTCTGAATGTTAATAATGCCCAGAACTTTGAAAGCAAATTTACCTTGCCTTTAATTAGAGCTAGAAACAAATAACACTGGACCATTTTTGGAATAGTATTGTACAATATAAAAGGAACAGAAATAATGCTTAAGTGGAAACATATTTACTACAGTACCACCAAGTGACTATATTTAAAGCATCACATACAGATGTTGGGAATAAATCAGAAAGGGCAAAACTGCTCAGTTGAATATAAATTTAAAAGACGGGATTGAACTCAAGTGAACTGTCAAGCTTTGGGGAACTATCTTCCAAATAAAATAAACCAGATGCTACATTAAACTCTTTTATTTAAACAACAAAAATATTTTCTTATAGTGAGCTAACAGACTTTTCTTGATACACCAAACAAGGGAACAGGTAAGAAGGAAATAGGTGGAATCTATCTTTCCAAACCTGAGAATTTACAAAAAAAAAATTCCTGCAGATTTTGGAAGGACTGCTAATGCAATCTATATTATAACCCAGTACAGTGGTAGCGAACCCGTGACACATGTGCCACAGGTGACATGCAGATCCTTCTCTGTGGGCACGTGCGCTGTTGCCCCAGCTCTGTTTTGGGTCTCTGCCACACATGTGTGCACGCCTCCCGCCAGCCAGCTGGTCTTTAAGTCTCCGTCATGCATGGGGGGGGGGGGATTTGGATGCGCAGTTTGGGCAGGGCGTGGGTGCATGCATGGGGTGTGCGTGCATGCACAGGGCGCATGCATGTACCTGCACCTTGCAGTTTGGGCATGGGCGCGCACTTGGGACATTTGGTGCCTAAAAGGTTCGCCATCACTTACCTAGTATGACACTATCTGCATATTTAAAGATCCTTTGTTACTTCATCAGTGTCATCTAATTTAGGGATGGCTCTAATATCATTTGTATTTCTTCCTCTTTCTCACTCTTTTTTCCCCTAAGCTACTGGTACTTTGTCTGAAAAACTTTTGAAACTTATTTTGCCATAACTATAACTTTAATTAGCATAGATGAGGGTACTGTTTCTATGGATTAAGATGTGTTTTCCTTTTAGTTTTCACAGCTACTATTGCTTTTTATATGAATGTAAAAGTATTGCAAGCGCAAAATGCAAGTGTGTATGAGTCTTGATAGATTCAAACAAGGTCCCAACTAGATGACGAGGATATTAAGTGTGACATCATGTGACTACATTACTTCACAGTGGCAATCGTAGCAGTCACAATTGCCATCATATAACCCCAGGACCACATGTAGCTCATTAAGCAGGAAGAGAAGGGAGTAGTCCCAGGCAAGGAACAGGGCTGGCATCCAGGTCATAGTTGTCTCAACTATTCAAAACCAACCACACTGTTCAAAAGCAACTACATTCTTTTTCCCTTGAGGAAAAAGAAGAACAAAACATTTTTCTCCCTGCCCAAAAAGCTTCATCAGTTGGGATGATCAGGTGGTGGTGAAAAGATAGGTACTGACAATTGAGATGGGATGGAAAAATTGTATTTCTTTGCTGTCATCTAGTCCTTAGTACTCTCCCTAAGAGCTCTTGAGACAACTTGGGGGGTTTATCTTTGCCCTGCTGGGTAGTTGTTTCTGCTTGATAATTCCTTGATTACAATATTGTTTCCTGCTTGATTGATTGTCTGGTATTAATCCCTGCTTATCTGGGTGCAGGCTGCTGGAGAGGATGTGTTCCGGTTATTTCAGATCAAAATCACAGAATCTGAACAAACTCAAATCAGTCATCAATTGATACACAAAGATAAGCTAGCTACTTTACACAGCATTCAGAAGAGACATTAAAAAGACAATAAAAAGAAGGAAATAAAAAACTAGAGCACAAACATACTGAAAATTATCAGAGAAGATTCTAATGTTTTACCTTGCTCATTCAATGCAAACTCAAGGAAATTGTCAGTTAGGAAACAGAGAAAGAATCACTTTGTACTAATGGAACATTGTGTAGTTTATGTTTCCTATAATAGAGTTATTAATATCTTACCTCAGTTATCATTAATCTAGTTTTTAACATTTGAGTTCTTACAAAATGAATTTGGGTTATCTAAAATGAAAAGTGGAATACATTCAATTAAATTATCTCTTGATTTCACAGCTTGATCCAGATGCATTAGCAACTTTTAAAATTTCTACATTATTTACCGAGTGACCCATAGCAAGGAAAAATGTTTACCAGTGTTATAAAAATAGTATGGGCCAATTTTACAGCCCTGGATCAATAATACGTGATCATTTTCCATTTATAAAAAGATTCAATGATATGTTTAAAAACTGAGAGTATTTTAATACCCAATATGTTTTGTTGTTTCCTTTTCTCGGTTTGTTCACGTTTTTTTAATTCCTTTTTTAAAAATATATTTCCGGCTTTGTATAGAAAAATAATAATAATAATAAAAACTCCTTAAAATCACAATACATGCACAGACTTAATTCATAGTTTTAACTGTGAAATCTAAGCCATGTCCAAAAATGCTAGAGAATTCCTGGAAATCTGGCACTCAGATCAATTGGCCAGCAACAGGAACATAGAGACAAACACATGTATGTTTGTCTCTATGTTCCTGTTGATGGCCAATTGATCTGAGCATGTGTGTGTGTCTGTGTGTATCTGTGTGTATTTCAAAAAAGACAATCCAGAGCAGAGATTAACACCAAGATTAACATTAGACTAATGATCAAGCAAACAATACCCTAATCTAGGAATTACCAACTTGGACAAACAAGGTAACAGTACACAACAGCCCAATCAAGGAACCTCCAAGACCACTCTCACCAACACTGACAAGGCAAGCCAATAGTATATAAAATGACAACAAACCTCACCCCCTAATAGCACTGATGTTATCTAGTTTGGTAATGAAATGTTTGCAAGAAAACAACCAAGATCACAGAGCACCAGGGATTCCACAAATCTTGCAATAGATTAACTTAATTGTTTGGAATACAAATAGCAATTTTAAGAATTGGTTCTAAACCATTTTCCTCTCCCACCCATTTTTTCTCTCTCTTTGACTGTGATGAACAAGAACAAGAACTGTTTTATTACCAATTACAATAAAACAATGATTTAACAGAGCAATTGAAAGGAGTGCCTATTACTCTTGATTAACCATTCAACATTGAGGGACTTTATTTAATGTAATTCATAGTAGTTTTCATAAGGACCCCATTACAAAATTTTATTAATTTTTATATCATCTCAATTGTTTTCAGTGGTGAAGAATAGTGGTCTCCAATCCCCAGGCTGTGGACCGATACTAGTCCATTGGGAACCAGTCTATGCAAGCGCACATAACTTTATTTGTGCATGCAGGGGATTAGGCTGCGCTCACAAAACCATATCCTTCCCCCACCTACCCCTGCTGGCACTTGCTGCTGCCAGTCCACACAGCCAAAAAGGTTGGGGACTGCTGGTGTAGAAGGCAATAAAATATCATAGATATGGTAAAATTAACAAATTTAACTGCCTTGACTTTGGGTACAACAGCCTTGTCTATTATTTTAGGGGATGTTGGTACAGAAATCTGGTCCTTTTGAGTCCTGCTAAATGGGAAATAAAAGCATCTAATCAAAATTTTATTGTAAATTGATTGAAAAACATAAAATGTTTTCAATTACAGTAACATGATTTTATTTCACAAGTGAGCCAAACGGAGTGTTTAATTTAATACAATATACAAGCATGAGCTTTTTAGTGGTATGAGATTTTTTAATATCTCCTGTATTGATATTGCTCTCAATTAACATAATTCTTGGAACTTTTATTCTACTTAAGGTTCCAAGACATATGTTAATTGAGAACAATATCAATAAAGTAGAATAAAAGTGGAGATGACAAAAAGGCAATGTAGAAATACTTTGAGAAGGATACAAGAGGGAAAATAATGAGACAGGAATGCAGATAATATGTATGTCAACTCCAATTCCAAAAGAGCTGGGAAGAGGGACAAATATTGAGAGAGCCTATTGCTTAACAGCCTGATATAATTTAAAAAATGGGCTGTCATCAAAGACATATAGGCTTCACAGAATAACTCATAGTATCTGATTATTACAGCTGTTTAATATCAAGCCAGATTACTGACTAGAATTCCATCCTTACAGCTCTTTAATAGAACATAAGCTTTCATTTTAAAATTCCAGGCTCAATCTCTAGCATCTCCATATATAATCAAGAAAGGCACCTGTCTGAAATATTTACATAACACTAAATAAGATGAACCACTGACATTACTGTGTAAGAAAGCTTTTGTTTCACTGCATCTCTCTCACTGTCTTTTTAATGAGTCAATAATTTGCAAGGGATATGATTGGGTGTTTCAACAAGCTTTGTCTGATATTTTAGATAATAAGCTAGTAAAATATAGAGTAGATTATATTTTTTGTGCCTGAGCTGATAAACTATGTTCATTAATAATGTTCAAAGTGAAAGACTTTCGATGCATAAAATATGATATGAAAACGACCTTTAAGTATAAAAAAGGCTATTGTATATAATTTTATTAGCAAGTTTATTTTAAACTGTTCGTAAGACATTATTTTTCAAATTGTCTTCAGGAAGAACTTACTAATAATACAAGCTGTTAACTATAGAAAGAACCAACTAACTTAGAAAGTGATACAGGTTTACCTTGACTTGTGAGTGGTCACTAAACAACTGGTCATAGTCAGAAAGGTCTTGGAAGAGGTGCTTTATGGCTCATAGTCACTTCATAAAACATTGTGCTATGAACCCCCTGGTCACAGAACCACATTTCAGGCACTTAGCAACCTGTTCATGTTTACGAATGTTTGTCAAGTGTCTTGCAATCTTCTTTGCCCTTTCCCCAAAACTCCATATAAATTTATTAAATTACAATTATATTTGACAATCCACTTAATGACGACAACTGACAGTGCTCAGATTGTGGTGGTTGAGCAAAGCAGTCCCATGGTGTCTTAACAACTGCTTCACTCAATGACCAAGATTTTGAACCCAATCATGGGAGCAAGAGAAAGACTACCTGTAAAACTTATTGATTGAGTTTATTACCAGGCTGGAGGGCCACATACTAGACAATGGAAATACTGAATTTTCCACAATAGCAAGATCAAATGAGTTTTGGAGTCATTCCCAAATTCTATGAATTTCAACGTGCATTTAAGAATAACTCATATTTTCTGAATGTGGTGCTTCCAAACCTGTTCAATTACATCTATTATCATGCCCAGGTTGCCCACAGTAATGGAAACTGTCGCCTCAAAAATGCCAAGTTGGGAATCATTAATGATGTTAAAGCAGTATTCTCTGTTAGTATGTGTTATAAACAAAGCAGTAAATCTGCCAATCAAATTGTAAAAGGAAATGCCATTCATAATTAAATATTTTATTCCTTTTTTATTATTTATGTTGTTGTCTATGCTACCTACTTTCGTACTAGTGTACCAAAGAACTAGAAAACATTATGCTATGAAATTGGTTCAACAACTATCTACACCAACCATTCAAAGTCTTATACGCGTTAGGTACAGATTAAACAAATTGAGTGTCACAGCTCTCTGGCCTTGTAACCTGATTATTAACCAAGCTTTATAGTCACTAAAAACAGCATCTGTTTTCAAAAGCAATAACCATTATTACTGTAGTTACTCAGACATATTACTAACGCAGGATCACTAACATCAGGTATCTGTAGGAGATGACCACGCTGGGCCCGAGGGTGAGGTCAAACACATCATCAATTTGGAGTCTCTATACTCCTACAAGAGACTAAAGTCCAATCCCTCTTGAATTGCATTGACTCTTATCTAGGCCCAATTGACCTTGATTATTAATTGATCAGATTGTGTATAGATAGCATGTAATAAACTTGAAGTATTTCGAACTAAACTCTTCTGGTTACTTGCACTTGACAGAATCCCAACCGAGGAAAAGCACATTGCTAGCAAACAACAAAGATATATCTAGGTACAAGGTGGATTACAAATGTTAGAGTTCATAGGGACAGGTTATCTGTTCACATTCTGGAATAAGAGTCTGTCTAATAAAGCTCTTATATTTTGTCAGAATCTATTTTCATTAGCATGGTCAAGTGATGTGCTAATTTACCTAGGCTGCAATAACTGACACTTAAGTGGCATATATAGTGGATTATGTGTCTCTTATGTAAGTAGTTTTGTTCCGCTACCCAAAATGCAATGTTCTTGCTGAAATCTTCATATTGCCATTTTCTGTATATTTAATGTGGAATAGACTTTGACAAATTAAACAAACCAATAAATTTATTTGATTGTAAGATATCATGACATTAAGATGTTGTGCAGCCTACCAAATTAAAAACTTCCCTGTTTAATTCTATTACAAAAAAATCTAGACCTGCTAATTGAAGAAAAAGTAACTACACATGTTAATAGAGATCTTAAAAGGCTAAGACAAAAAGGACTGCATGATTAAAGAAATTTTAGAACAAGAACTGTTAAGAACAGAACAGTGAAAGATACATTTAAGAAAACATAATTTTTAATGTGTATAATGAATGGCAATATGCATTATTCCCAACTGACACTAGATTTGTATTTCCCAAATTCAATGTTTCTAGGAATAATGTTGAGAAAGACAAATGATTGTTCAATGTAAATGAAAGAGTTCATAAATGACAGAAATGGATAAATAAATTGAGGTGCAGTTTAGTGTAGGTGTTGGCCCATAAACCAGGAGACTGTATGAAAACCAGCAGGGCGATGTTGAGTCCCCCACTCTTTCTGAGCCCAACCCACCTTACAGGGTTGTTATTGTGGGGAAAAGAAGAAGAAATATTATGTAAATTTGCTGTCTTGAATTAAAGTAATAAAGGTGGATAAAAATCTAATAAATATATAAATACTAAGACTAACTAAGACAATTCAAACTTCTGCCTGTACAAACATGAACCAAGTAACATGCATGCTTAAAGCCCAGTACACTTGTTGGAAGTTTTCTTTAAAAAAAATTGCATGGTGGGATGCAATATTGGGTCATGGAGATTATGATATGGATAAAATTATTGGTTAAAGTGAGACTCTCAAATTCTTGTGGATTTGATGAATTACTCTGTTAATATTACATTATGGACTAAATATTTGATACTTCATGATTTATTTATTCATCTGATATATTTAAAATATTTATACAGCTGCCCATCTTGAACCAAACTCTTGGTTGCTCACAAATCAAATTATGCACAAATGTGTTGCAAGAATAGCAAAACTCATTTACACTTGGATGGGCCATTTTAAACATGATACTAGCATGTATAAGAACTCTGTAAATACAATATTCAACACACTTTTTGATTAAATAAGCAGTTTTAACTATTTATGTGGCATGTTATACATAAATATATAACATAATAGCCAGAGAAAAATATATTATATAAATGACCATATGCCAATTAATATAATTTAAATAAATCTATAGATTTGTTAATTGCTACAAATGTAAATATACTTTATACACTGTGATTGTTCAAAGTAGGCATATGTCTTCCTCTGTCTTGTATACAGGCTAGATGCAACTACTGCAGATAACACAGCAAGAGCTGATAAAATATCTTAGTTAAAAGTAGGATTCCTAGCCTAATCTAACATTTGCATGTCGAAGCGCTAAGTAAAATATTAACATTTAGAGCAGTTAAAGACATTGTAAACATATGAAATGATTAAATGAACATAAAATGCAAACATTTACAATAAGTACAAACACATATATGGAAAGGTTCATAAGCTTTTGGAGAACTTAAATACATTAACTTAAATAATTGTTTACAATTATACTTGTTTCCAGATTAATATGCATAGGCGTATATGCAGTGAAATAAATCACCATGAAATGTAATAAGCATCTAATACCTGTATGGTTTTAGTTATAACTTTGGAAATAAAAATTTAGCAGAGACGCAACATTATTAGTCCTTGTTACGTAAATTTAAACATGGCATGGAAATAACAGCAATTTTCTGCTAGGTTTAGTTGCCAGCTATTCTAATTTCAGGAACTAATTACATATGTGAAAGCATATAATAAAATATATACAAGTTACTCAGAACAGGTTCCTATCTCTATATGTTTATGCAGCATTAAACTCCATTGATTTAACTAAAACTTGCAGGCAATATTTTAGTTTAACTGCACATAACCAAATGTATTCGTTCAAATACATATAGGATGTATGGCTTGGACTAGGATGATTTACAAGGTCCCCTCCAACTCTGTTAATCTGTAATCTGTAACCTATATGCCAATTACCATATCATACTATCCATAATGAATTTACAGAAAAACATTGAAGAATGATTTATTTTCTCCAAGAACCTTTTTTTTTAAAAAAAAAAGCATTACTGTACTTATTTTCTCAATACACCAACTATTAATTTACAATACCTTCTCACGCATACCTGTTTCAAAAGCCTGAACGTTATATTCACGTACGATAAATGGTAGAGCTTGCACCTTCCTACCGTCGCAGACAAACGCAGAACCCGGCGGGGAAGCCGCATCTGCAGGAGGAGGAGCCGGCTGCATTCTGGAAGAGGGCTCGTCAGAACGGTAGCAAAGCGTGAACAATGCAACCGCAGTAAAGACTGGGAACCAAAGCAACCGCTACGAGACCTGTTCGGTGGTCGCTTTTATTTATTTATTTTTAAGGTACTCCAGCACCTCCTCTCCCACTCTGGCTGCTTCTGAATTCCGGGGCTCTGCCTCTTTAAAATTAATTTCTCCCCGAACGCCAGCAGGGGGAGCCGAGACCGTCTCGCCAGTTCCATCGTGACTCTTGTTTTTGTTAAATGGGGGGGGGTATTTAAATGTCGTGCTGTCAATCAAAGAGCACTTCCCCTCAAAGCCGCGACAGCAGCGAGGGGTTTCCTCGGATAAATTACTCTCCGAAAAGCTGCCTCTCCTGCCAAAACTTCAACGCCAACGTCCGCCAGCCACGGGTTCCTCCAGCCCGGCAGTTGAAAGATCAAAGCCGAAAGGAGACACAAGAAGTCCCCCCGCGCCACCGGCGAGGCAGCCCTGAAACTTGTTCCTTTGTTTCAAGGTCCGTGGATACCACCACTAGCCCCGCGCTCCCCTTATCCGGGCAGAAGCGACCCAGCCTTTCGAAGCGTTCGCCTTTGGGAGGGCGCTTCTCCCTCCCGCGGGACGCGCCCACGCATAAAAGACACGCGCCTCCGCGGAGGACAAGGTCCCACGTCAGAAAAGACCCCAGAAGCCCACGAAACTCGGGCACCCGTGAGCTCCGGAGTCCCCTCGAAGCCTCCCCCCCTTCCATACCTAGAGAGCAGAGGACGGAGGCACTGACCCTAACCTCGCTACTCGTTACTCACGCACAAAAGACACGAGAACGCAGCCTGGGCTCCCCAGCGTCGTTACGAGAGACTGAAATTAGGGCACCTAAACTTTTCCGCACCCTCCAAAACTCCACCGAAAACCCCCTAAAGCTCTCCGCTAACCTTAGTTCCGGAGTCCTTATATAACTCCACATCGAAGAGGGGGGGCGGGTTGGGGGAAGAGAGACAAGAGAACAGGAGGGCGACCGCTGCTTTAAACGCCGCTGCTTCCTGGTTAGCCGAGAAGCCCTCAGCCGCCTCTTTCCTCATTGTCCTCCGTTGGTTTCATTCCCTCAGCGCCCACCGAAGGTCTCCCCCCTCACGAGAAAGTGGAAGGGACGGTGTTTCTGTTTTTGTTTTTGTCGTCTCCCCCCCACCAACCGAAAAATAAAAGGACGCGTGGCTGCCAGCCAGCCCCTTTTTACCTGCCGTGGAACCAGTCCTTGCATATGTCGCACTCGATCATGAAGCGGTTCACATCGTAGGGTTCCCGGCACACGCAATACACAGGGGTCGCGTTCGCCGCCGCCGTTCCGGCCATCTTTAAAGAACTCGCTCACTCTCTTGAGTGACTGCCTCAGCCACCCTGCTCTCCAGTCTCGCGCCCCCCCACTCCCCAACTCTCCGCCTTCTCCTCCCCCTCCCCACCGCCACCACGAGCCCCAACCAACAGCCGCCGCCGGCTTAGCCAGTCAAGTCGGCAAGCACCAATAACAACAGCGCGCGTGCGGAACGCCGGCCCTTGACGCGCGCGCCCGCGCGCGCCCCAGTATCCCACATTCAGCGCGCGCCCGCCCTCCCCTTCTTCCTGGCCAGCAAACAAACGGGCGAGGGCACGCGCGATGAAAAGGAACCGTCACGTAAGGTACATCTTGGAGCATGCGCTCTGAAGAGACTATACAGCGTTGGGGAAATGACACTGACGGCGGACGCGGGTGCCGGGGAGGGGGGGGATGAAGAGGGGGTGGGAGTGGAAGAGCTGAAGAGGGCGAGATCCTAGGGAAACACCTCGGAAGCGTAGGAAGATTCGTGCGCCTCTTTCCGCTCCAAGAGACACGCGCGCGAAAAAAAAAGAAGAGATTGGGGGGGGCTGTTGCGTGAAAGAAGGGGCTCGTGCACCGTTGCCGGAAGTGTGTACAGTAAACTCTCTTTTTTTTCGGACTTGAACAGACAGCAGAGGAGAGCACGTGTCACCACACAACCCTCCCTTCTGGGGTTTGAGGGTTGGTGGTTTTTTTGTGGGCGGGGCTCCAGCTCGCTGGAACAAACGGATAATGAAGTCTCCAGCACATGGTGGCTCCGCCCCATTCCGCCTCGTCCTGCTTGAAATTCGTCACGTGAGGAAGGAAGGTGCCGCGAGGACATAGAAAACGATTTAAAAAAAAATAAAAACCAGGTTCTGTCACAGCGTCGCTCCCTCCCTCCCTCCTTCTTATGCAACCGCGCGTTGACGGGCAGAAGGGAGCGCCGCACGGAAACATCGCTCTTGACTTTGTTTCTCCGGTTTCGAGAGGGCTGAAAGAGCTCTGACAGCAATAGCTGAGCGAGCATCACCGTGTCTCCCGCCTCGGATACTTTTCTCTCAGAACTGAGCCGAAAGACAGCCCCTCACTGGGTTGTCACGTCAGTTGTTGTTTTTTAAACACTACATTATTTTTGGTCCGTCCGTTCACTCTCGGTGCCCCTAAAATAAGCCGTTACACAATTTGGATGGGGTTTCCCCGTCTCGTCAATATTTTTAAGGCATTCTGGAAATGCTGCTTATGTTTGAGCGCCTCGATGTTAAATTTGCCCTTGTAGTTTTATGCGGCGATCTCTTGCCAAGCTGAAGGGATTCAGCACCCCAAGTGCAGTAGATGGGAATGTGAAAGTAGATAATTAAATAAATGATATTAATTTTGAATGTACTTTAAACAATGTTGGGAATTTAAAATGTTAATGATTGGGGAAGGGGGATTCGTGAGATATTTTCTGGGAAGAAAAAATAGGGTAAATAACTGGAAAAACTAAAAAAAGGTGAAATACAGGGTGTACAGTGATGTTAATTAACTATATGTAAAATTGAATAAGAAATGATAAAGAACTATGTAAAGAATAATACCATGGAAGCTGCAATTGCAAAGCTATGGTTAAAAATGATTAATTTGTAAAGATGAATTAATAGTAATTGAAGACAAGAAGAAAAGAAGAAAAGAGTGCTTAGTAATGATATGTAAGCTTAAATGAATTAATGGAAAAACATAAAGGATTATATAAAAGAGATGAATATTGATAAAATGGGAAGATTAGAATTGAAACTATGATTATAAATATGATGCATATAAGATGTGACCTGGTCCACACTCTGTCCATAAAGTATGTATTGGGGGGGGGGGGGGAGAGTTGCAATAAAACTTGACTTTTAAAAAAAAGTACCCCAAGTGCAGACTGACTTGAAGTATTAGGCTAAAAGAGGGACGGTGAGATTTAGCATTTCCAGTCAATATTTATTTTTTCATGTTTATGTAGTGTATATGGGAGATGGAGACCCTTTGAGAACTGTATGCAATGAAATTACATTTTAATGTACGGCGATTAGTGTCACTCAAAGTGACAAAGTTATTCTAACTTCTGTCTTGTACTACAGAGTCAAAGGGACACCTTGTCTGAGCTTTTTAGAAATATATTCTGAAGAAAAACAAATCCACTGCATATTATGAAATGATGATCATTTAACTATAAATACCAATGCTTCAAAATAAGGGGCAATTGATATTAAGGACAATAAGATAATTTTAAATTAACATAGGATTGGTGTCTTTAACACTTTTAAGCCTATAGTTTTCAGTGAGATTTACTTCTAAGTAAATATCTTTGCAAATAAATTCTTACATATTTCATAATGAATGAATATATTGTGAACATGAATTAAAAAGAGATATTCCTTTAAATTAAAGCAAAGGCCTTTCATAAAAGTTAAAAATAATGCTTTGGGAAACTGAATATTGTAAATGAGCTACTATCCTACTTGGTGATCAGTCCTGCTTACCAGCATTGAGATTTCAATAGTAAAAGCATAGAAAGTTGGGCTAAAGTAGATCACTCAATGTGATAACTGTTCAAAATATAAATCTTACCTTGCTATGCCTCTCAAAGCAAAATGATTATGAAGAACAGATTTATATTAGTGCTATAATAGCAATGCTGCAAAAATCCAGATGACCAATAGATAGTAATCAAAAGTTTTCTGCATCTATTTGCTACTATGTAGTGATTAAATGGATTTTTTGCAGCACAAATATGGAAACTCTAGACCAAGGGTGTCGAACTCGATTTCATTGAGGGCTGCATCAGGGTTGTGTTTGACCTTGGGGGTCAGGATGGGCATGGCCAGGGTGGGCATGGCCAGCTAAACGTCACTCGTGGTGGCCCGAATGCTCTGCCAGTGAAAACAGGCTCCCAAGCGCCATTTCAGCTGCAATGGCCTCCTGAAACCCTCTGCCAGTGAAAACAGAGCTCAGGAGGGACACACGCAGCCCTCCCAAGCTCCATTTTCACTGGCAGAGGCACTGCGGGCCGGTCCTTCGCTATTTACAGGGTGGCCAGATGGGCCAAATCGAAGCACCCCACAGGCTGAATCCAGTGGTGGGTTTTAAAATGTTTTAGAACCTCTTCTGTAGGTGTGGCCGACTTTGTGGGAGTGGCTTGCCTGCCATGTGACCAGGTGGGAGTGGCTTGCCTGCCATGTGACCTGGTGGAAGTAGCTTCCCAACCATGTGACTGGGTGGGAGTGGCTTGCCAGCCATGTGACTGGGTGGGAGTGGCTTGGTAGTCATGTGACTGGGTGGGCATAGCCAACTTGTAAAATGTGATGAAACTCACTTAACAACGCTCTTGCTTAGCAACCAAAATATTGGCTCAGAAACTCTGGCATTTGAAGCACGCAAGTCTTAAAGCTGTCAAGTTACAAGACCCTTGCACCCCTAACCCTTTAGAAAAAAACCTGCAGGGGTGTTCAAACTTGACAGCTTTAAGACTTGTGGACTTCAACTCCCAGAATTTCTCCTCTCGCTCTTCATCTTGATGATGTGCGAATGGGTGGGGGGAGGTAGCTGGAACCGGTTCTAAACAGCACTGTAGATTTGTCGAACCTCTTCTATAGGAGAGGTTAGAACTGGCAGGAACCCACCCCTGGCCGGATCCAACCCCGGAGCCTTGAATTTGACACCCCTGCTCTAGACTAAAGTCACAAGGAAATTATTTGTAGATAGAACACCACGGAGCTATAAAGTATGGTCATTCTGGATAATACATCTTTCTAGCTTATTTTGTTGGATATACTTCATTGTTCTAGAAATGATAATGCCTGCAAATATTATAAGTTTCATAGATAAGATAGCCTCAAATTTCCTAAAGCTCTCAAGTTATCACTTTTTCTTATTTTTAAAGAGAAAGTTATTGATTTAGGGAACAGAAGAAGAAAACTCTAGAGTTCTCATAGATATCAAAATATTCATCTGTGAGGTCTGGAGGAGGGTGGTACTATTGAAACCACAACTTATAGGGTATTTGATTCCTAAAGTTCATTTAAAGTGGCTTGTTGTTCAGTGAAATGGTGGCTCTTGCACTTGTAGTATTGTTCAGTTAAGGGGGAAAAAACCATCTCTAACAGTGTGCTGCCATTTTGGATGGTGACTGACAGCCTGATCCTGCCTCTGAGACCAGTCCTCTCTTTGCAATGTGACAAGTCCCAGCTGCAAGGAACTCACCATCTCATAAACCAAAACCTGCTATTCAATAAGGCCAGCTGCAATCTGCTCCATTTTATGGTAATTAAAAATAGCATTTGTGCACCTGGTAGGCTGCCAGTGCAGCTGCTGCAGATATGCACTAAATTTGAATGCCTAGATGCCATACATATCATCTCATCCTTCGGTTCATCTGGAATATGCAATAGAGCAAATGTCTCTGGCTACCATTTACAAATTGTGTCAAGCTCTGTAATAAGGGATTCTGTAGTAGAATTTTTAGTGGAAGTTCAAAATGGTTGTATTTTTATTCTGAGAAATCTGCAGTGAATTTATTTTTATATAAATGTTGGATCTCATTACCTTTTGCATGAGTTGTGTTTCAGGTTTTGGCAATAAATTTCCCTGAATTCAGTTAGGTTGAACTCCATGGGATAAGCATACAGCCTTTGTGTATCATTTCTTCAGTCTTAGTTATTAGAAGAAGAAAGTAATTTTCCAGACAAATGTGTTCCTTTACCCCTTCTGACTCTTACTAGTAGTTCTTCATTGCCTAATTTTTTATCATTGGATGACTTACCTCATTTCTAATTAAGCAGATGTTGCATGTTTCATAATACTACAAAAACTTGTAAAACCTGTGAATAATGATGATACATAGATGAATATTCTACCCATAGGCAGGATTGACTCTATTGTATCAGCACATCTAAATAAGCTGTTGCTCAATTTACATGTCTACTATTATAATAAGATGGCTAAGAAATTAAACACATTGCAGCTTCTGCCAGCAGCAGGAGTACCACATGTTCCACCTATGTTTTATAATCCTTAAGCATGTCATCTGAATTTAACAAACTAATTCTGGCCTGGCTTATTAACGATCAATTAATGTTCCATAAACCAAAAGTAGGACGCATCCTGTGTTTGAATTAAAATTAATATTTAGGGTTCATTAAGAGATCAAGGAAGGAAGCAATGCTATTTGATAGGAAATTCAGCATGCCTAGAAGCAATCAGACTAAGCAATGCAAGCAGGTGCCCCATATGAATATTTTCTCTTATCATTCTTCTTTACATCTACTAGGGTCTTCCATGTTTCCAGTCTCTTCATTGAAAGGTATTTTTTGATTTCAGATGTTGAATAGTTTTTCAGCATGTCATTCTGGTGCTTTGTAGACAACATAGCAATTGGCTACTAAGCCAGGTTCAAATGCTTTTGCTGTCTAAGCCTCTAGATACCTTGGGATCATGATGTATGTCACCTTAGTTGCAAAACTAAAGCATCAGTTGTTTTTGAGATAATATTATAGTATCGTGCTTGTATGTCCAACTGACAATTTCATCTTGAGAACAGGTTATACAGTAGATGGACCTTGTGATCAATGGTAGATGTTACCTCAGCTGGTATTCTCACTGTTCGGCACCTGTCCTCTTGAATGCTCTCTGTTCTGAAATCCATGCAGCACCATTATTTTACAAACCTATTGACAATTTACCTTTACTCGGAACAATCCTGACTGAATTATAGATTGTTCAGACTTCATTTGTTTTTTCTTTTCCTTCAGACCCATTAACACACACACACACACACAAACACACACACCTTCTCCTTTAATGTTATCATACTCCCAAATAATAGTTCTGTGTACTCCTGAAGACTACACAACTTATTCTTTCAGATTAAATGTCTCCAAAAGTATATGGTAGTTATTTTAATATGCGGTGGTGAAGTTCTAATGTGCTTTGTATATATTCTGATTAGTGTAACAACTGAATGTTCTTTATAATTAGAGATTACATAACCTGTATTGGAATAATGTTGCCAAATGAAATAGAAATGAATGAAGGTGAAGATGGGAAAAGTAATATTGGTTGTTCAAGTGAAGTTCTTGATTTTTGAAGATCCAGGAACAGTTTAAGAACAAGAAACTCTTGCCAACATCATTACATTATTGTTGTTCCTGTTATTAAATGTGTGGGTGATGATCTATGTAATGTAATAGAAAAAATATAATGTAATAAACAATAAACCAAATATTAGGACATGACAGAAGCAATAAAACACTACAGATTACTAAAGGATAAAACTATATCAATTATCAAAAAACATATCACTTTGGTGAGGCTTAAAATCAGATTGTTAAAACTGTTGTAAAAACAAATGTAATAAAAGTCTACCATTAGGATCACATTTAAACAAAACATGAGTAAACTTATCTGTTTATTCATAATAAATAAACTTACCTATTTATTTGTTTGATTGCTACAAATAAAGCAAAAGAGGACAATTAAAAATCTGTAAGTAGGCCTGCACAATTCATAGAATGGGAAAGGCCAGATTGATACCCTAAAATAATTGATGGCCACAAAGGAATCCTGGGTACGAATTGTTTGGTGGTATGGCAGAAGCACTGGAGCTGGCAATGTTGTTAAGGCCTAGAGACTGTGTCTTTCAGAAGGGAAGTAATTGTGAAAAAAGACAGCAGTGCACTTTTCCCGGGGACTGTGAAGTTTGGCAGCAATTGATTATTATTTTTTTAAAGTACCAGTATCTTGTACAAGACTACTTGATGGCCCACATGTGCAAACCTGGTCTAGAAGATGTTTCAAATTTGGTAAACAACCCAATCTGCAAGAGATATCTTGAGAGTAGATTTCATGGCTGCTGAAAAAAATGTAGCTACTAAGTGTGTAACACTGGCCTGGAGGTCTGAAAGAGGGAGATGTATACTTCGTTTTTTCCACATGATAGATCTTTTTACAGAAATAATAGGGTACACCAACAAATCAGATTTCAGAAAGAGCACAACACTTTCCAAAATCCCTGAGACAGATTTTACAATGATTAAAAGCAAGGATATTTCATCTGGATTTAATTTTTTTGTCACCTTAAAAAGTATAAAACTATCCACTACAGCTCTCTGGTTTTTCTACCACATGCCAATTATAAGACTCATTTAATGGTCTTATGAGAAATGCAGTTTTATCCCATTGCACATTGTTAAATGAAATTGATGATTTACTGTGTCATGCAGACCAAAAGGTTTAATATAGTATTTCTTATTTTGAGGTTGCCTAACTCCCCAATGACTCTGAGTGGTTTCCCATGAAAAAAGCATTTAAAAGAAAGCAATGTGTATCAAAGAAGAAGGAATACAACAACCAGAAACCTGATCTTACAACGTAGAAAGAGCAAATGACACCAAAATCCCAAGAGGGCTCAGTGACCATCCTAACCCCAAGGCCTTGGAGAATAACCAAGTTTTTAACATTTTGTGAAAAATCAGTACTGTGTTAGCGGTAGAGCTCTCTAGGGAGACACTATGCCAGAGGCTGCTACAAGAAAGCAGACTTCAAAGTTGAATAGTTTGTTACTCTATGTTATAGATATCCATGATGATAGCTATTTTTATTTTGTACAACATGCTAAGGCACAATCCCCAGTTAAAGATTGATGCACAACTGGATTTTCTCCTTAGTCCTGCTGCCATCCCATTGAAAAAAGCATACAGTAAGTCAGTATAAAAAGCTATTGGAGATGTGAAAATGAATAAAAACAAGAAACAGAAGTGAGGCCATGGAACAACAACAAAAAACCATCATTTACATTAACTGGTTCTGAGTTTATTTAGATACATTACAAATGAAAATAATCAGTACCCCAGGTATGCAATGAACATAGCAAGATGCTAACTGTTAATAAAATTCATAGCTGTTTTGGTTTAGTCTTTTCCCACAAAAAGTGACATTATACCAGGGATGTGAATAATAGGATGAAAGAACAAGATTAAACCTTGAACTGGTAGAAATGTGGACAGGGATTGTTGTATTTTGGAGTATGAAGGAATTAGCTGGCAGTTTCACTGATACTTTATGTACACCATACCAGGTGTCTGGAGGAAAGGGGGGAATTAGCAAGCTATAAACTAATTAGTCTGTCATTGATATTTTGGAAAATTCTGGAACTTAAATAGGTTGATCTATAAACACTTTGGAAACTGTAGGAATTGGTAGAAGTTGATCTGAATTTTGCAAGAACAATTTTTGCCAGTTCATTGAAGATACAATAAATCTTGGCTTTCAACAAAACATTTGACAAAGTACCGCATAACATACTGATAGGTGTGAAGTAGCTAGAATAACAAATTGTTACACAGATGGCTCAAACATCATAACCAAAGACTAATCATTAATGGTTTTTCATCAAATTAGAGGGCAATATCAAATGAAGTACTACAAGAATTAGCCTTGGATCCTGTACTCTTCAATATTTTCATTAAGGTTGACTCAGCCTTCCATCCTTCCAAGGTTGGTAAAATGAGGATCCAGATTGTTGGGGGCAATATGCTGACTCTGTAAACCGCTTAGAGAGGGATGTAAAGCACTATGAAACAGTATATAAGTCTAAGTGCTATTAGTATTAATACATTAATGATGAGAAGTAAAAATTGCTTATCAAATGTGCAAATGATACAAAATCAGGGATACATTACACACATAACAAATAGATTTCAAAATTATCTTGATACTCTTAATAACACAATGATGAAATTTAGCTGAAGTAATAACAAAATTCTTCAGATAAATAAATAATCAATAAATAAATGGTAGATTATGGTATGGGAGACACTTGGCTTGGTAATAGTGCATGGGGGGGAAATCTTGAGATACAGCTTATTGTAAACTGAATGGGAGCCAATAATTCATATTATATTGATCAGACTCCATCTGGAATACTATGTCCAGTTTATGGAGACCATACTTTGCATTTTGTTTTTAAAATGGAAAGATTCAGAAATGGGCAATGGGAATGATGAATGGACTAGAATCTAAATGAAGAGAGGTTAAAAGTGCTAGGTATGTCTAGCCTTTAAAAAGACAGCTGAGGGAGCCTGCAATAATATTCTTCAAATAACTGAAAGGATATCGTAGACCTAGAAGAAGGTCCAGTTCTAGAACACATGATATGAAATAAGGAAACGTAAGTAACATAATGAAATGGTGCTCATTCCTGTTTCTTAGTTGAGAGAGCTTGTGTTGTCCAAAGACATATCTGTGGTAATTTGGCCAGAATGACTATACATCAAGACACCACCAAAGTGGCACCTATTTATCTACTCACATTTGCATGCTTTCAGACTGCTAGCTGGGCAGGAGCTGGGCAAGTAATGGAAGCTCACCAGCATATTTAATCACTGAGCCATTTTTATGAGGTGAGGATGTCACCTCATAACAATCAGTTGGAGGGGCTTAGTTCATGGGTCAGGTTAGAAATAGAGCCTTCTCATTGACAGCCTCCTATTTAGATTTAAACAATTTATAAGCAATTTACAGCCTGTTATTAGGGAAATTTGTCTCTAGGAGAGTTCAGCTGCTTCCATGCTTTCTTCTTATGGAAAACAATTGACATATCTGTTCACCCTAATATTTGCAAAATAACAAGTACTTTTAGGCCCAACCCATACATTGATTGCTATTTTTGTTTTTGCTTTTTACAAAGAACATTACATTTTTTTCACTTTTATTTTATTGTTTTATTATAGCTTTTATTATTCTTTTGTTAACTGCTCTCAACCCTTTTAGGAGGAAGATCATATGGAAATTGAAATAGGTAATAATGCTAGTTAAATATGTATAATAGTGGATATGCCATACAAGCAAACTTTCTTGCTCACCTGCCTGGAACCCACACTGCATTTCGGACATTAATACATTAGAGAGGGTCCAGAGGTATTTTACAAGAAAGTACTCATAATAAATAAATAAATAATAAGAATAATAAAATTCTTTATACCACCAGGCTTGAAATTTTAAGACTGGATAACCTTGAACTACGCTGTCTACGTTTCGACCTGAGATTAGTGCACAAGATTATCTGCCATAACCACCTACCTGTTAATGACTACTTTTACTTCAACCGCCATAACAAGGGCTATCAAAAGATACAAACTAAATGTAATCCGTTCTAATCTTGATTGCAGGAAAAACAATTTCAGCAAGAGTAGCAAATGTGTGGAACACTCTACCTGATCCTGTTAGTTCCTCTAACCCCCATACCTTTTCCCTTAAGCTGTCTACCATGGACTTTATGTGTTTCTTAAGAGGTTCCTAAGGGGGCATACATAAGCACACCAGCGTGCCTACTGTCCCTATCCTATTGTCCCCATTTATATGTACTTATTTTATGTGTTTATGGCAATGCTTTGCTTATTTATATCCATTTATTTTTGCCATTTTTTTCATGTGTCCATGTCTATGTCTATACTGATACTTGTTTCCTTGTACATGTTGACAAATAAATAAATAAATAATTCCATGAGTTGAATACCAAAAAAAAAGAAATACTTTGTAAGTATTTCCTCCTTTCTTGCATTGACAAATGGATTGTTCAGACTGCCTGAAATCAAGTTTTAAGCATAGAAAAAGTTTGGATTGAATTTGGGATTGAATTTGGGATTGATTTTCCTTCTCACAAGCTGAAGCCAAGGAAGTGAAGCTGTTTCTAATATAATTATTTATATAATTATATGATGTGTAACTGAGGGGAAAGATATGTGCCAATAATATCAACAAAGTCCTCTGATGGCAATTTCCCCTTACTTGTAATTTAGCTTCAAAACTAATCTTTCAGTTTTCAAAGATTACATGGCAGAGAAATTAGCCCTTCTTGCATATATTGAATATACATAGCTGTGTCATTCAAGGACTGATTGAGCCAAAATTTAAATGAATAACATGAATAAAAGTGGTTTTAAACTTCTTTAGAAAGAGAAGTGAAGGTATCAAGATATCTTTAATAAATATGTAAGTATTCGTATCCTATTTAGTAAAGTTGTAAATGACATAAACTTTCCTTAATTAAAAAAAACAAGATTAGAAATAAAGAAATTATCTAAAGATCAGCTAAAACCTTCAAAACTCAGCTATGTCTTTATCTATGGAGCAAAATACTGAGTCATATTTTTCCACCCACACATTCCTCACAAAAATAAAAAAGCTGAAATTTTTCAAGATTCACCCACATGTTGGCGAAGAAGAAAAAAATAGCAAGTCTCACAGTTTTGTCCCCAGGCTGCAGATTGCTCTTAGCAAATACTCAATTATAATGAAAGAAATTCTCTCCCACACATGGCCTACACATAGATGTTATTGAAAATAACTGTGCATAGTCTAATTCAACAGCATGTCTTGATTGCGCATTAGTAGAGGAGGCAAGGAAGGGGCAAGAAATAACCATTTTTGTTTAACAACATCAGAAAAAGACTCCACTGATCTCAGAAATAGAAACCATGTAATAAAACTTAAAAATGGGAGCTAGAACTGAAACTGCCAGTTTTAAAAAGAAGTAGCATCAAAGGGCAACACTCAGCTACAATACCAGGAAGCAAAAGTAAAAAAAAGAAGAACATACGAAGATTCTTCCTTAAACCGTTTTCATTCTGTTTGTATCATTTATCTATTCAACAGAATTATTTGGACATTGAGACACTATTTGTTCCATAAATAGTTGCAAAAGAAATTTTGCATTGCATATCCTTATGTAGTGATGACTTTCTTTTATGAGCAAGATCTTTATGTAACCTTTAATAATATGTACATCCCATGCAATGAATGTTATTTTCAGGAGGACTAATAAACTTGTGATACCTTAAAGACTAATAAATTTATTAGACATTCATTTTAGTGGATTCCAACCCATTTATTCAGATGCTTGGAATGTATCTTGAATTACACAGATCTTTCCCACAATCATAATGTTGGTGGCAGTAGTAGAATTGTCCATAACAAGGTCAGAGAGAAATAGCAATAGCAATATAGCAATAGCAGTAGACTTATATACCGCTTCATAGGCCTTTCAGGCCTCTCTAAGCGGTTTACAGAGAGTCAGCATATTGCCCCCAACAATCTGGGTCCTCATTTTACCCACCTCGGAAGGATGGAAGGCTGAGTCAACCCTGAGCCGGTGAGATTTGAACCGCTGAACTGCTGATCTAGCAGTAGCCTGCAGTGCTGCATTTAACCACTGCGCCACCTTGGCTCTTGAAAATAGAAAGAATGATGGTTATATTATTGACAAAGATTGTTTACAAAAACATTAGGTAATGATTTACCTGGCACATACAGAAATATTTTATCCTAAAAATAACAATTTTCTTTCAAATACCATTTTTCTTCCAAAATACAGAACTGAATCTCTCAATTAATAGCAATCCAGTGACTATATTTTGCATTCTCTCACTGAAATTCCTTTGTTTCAGAATAGTTGCTCTAAATGTAGTTGCCCAGAATCCTAGATTATTGAAATGTTATGCTAACAAATATTAAGATAAAGTAATTATTAATCATAATGACAGAGAGAGAGAAAAGCAAACGTGGTGTTCAGAATGGGGAGGGAATGGGGATTTTGCAGTATCTTCCCTTGCCACACCCACAAAGCCACATCCACAGAACCGGTAGTAAAAATTTTTGAATCCCACCACTGGAGAAAAGGTATCTAAAACTCTTAACCATAGTATGAGAATTGAGGGTTTGTGAAATGGTAGTAGATATGCAATACAAAATTGTAAATTAGAATTTACTACACAACCCATGACCCCTTGGGTCATAGTTTCAGAGATAGCAGATTCTTTGCCAGATTCCTCAATGTCTTCACACAATGGCAGAACTTCTAATATACCGGAAAAGTTCTTAAAAATTCAGGGATATATTCAGAGATGTATCTGCTTTGAAAGTAGTCCATGTTAAACTGCATAGCATAGTCAAACATCAGGAAAAGTTTTATGATATTTTGTGTTATGTCATAAAATGCTTTATGATAATTCTTATGTCAAAAGGTATTTTATAATGATGAAAGAAATGTCCTTCTGGGTTCAGCTCCAAGTGGGGAAAAAGACACTGGAGACATGGAGGCTGCTTGGAAAGATGGTTTATTGTTGGACGGGGCAACATGGCTTGAGCCCTGAACAGAAAAGGTGATCACATGCTTCAATGTTGGTGGAGAAGAAGAGAAGGGCGGAAGGAGGGGCTTGCTAGGCTTTTTATAACCTGTTTAGTCCCACTTCTCTGTTTCCTGTTCCTGTGTAAGAAATGTATTCTGATTGGTTCTCAGACTCCAAGAGCCAAGGTGGTGCAGTGGTTAAAAGCAGCACTGCAGGCTACTGCTAGATCAGCAGGTCAGCGGTTCAAATCTCACCGGCTCAGGGTTGACTCAGCCTTCCATCCTTCCGAGGTGGGTAAAATGAGGACCCAGATTGTTGGGGGCAATATGCTGACTCTCTGTAAACCGCTTAGAGAGGCCTGAAAGGCCTATGAAGCGGTATATAAGTCTACTGCTATTGCTATTGCTATTGCTATTACTCCCATGGGGCCATGCAAGGGCTACTCTCTAGGCTGTGTTTTGAATCCAGGTATGGATGAGTTCTCAGATGCTATGTGGTCAGTTGAGTAAAGGGCCAATATTATCATGCCTGTACTCCCATCCCCTCTGGGGCTGCAGTGGGGAAGTCTTTATTATGTAAAAGTGGACTAGCTTGGCCTTAATGGCCCATTAACAGTGGGGATGGGCAGGAAGCTACAGGGAACTATTCTGTCTTTTAAAACATGTTTCTTTCTTTTCATATCCAGAGAAATATTCTGCCTTTTCAATATTTCCTAGGATATTTCATTTTTCTGGGAGAGGGCTGGATGATAACTTCCCACAATAAAATTTGCCAAATTTCAATTGAAGGGGAGTGATGAGTCCCAGATTCTGGATGCACTCTGTAAGTTGACCTATTTGTGGTAAGGTATCTTTGTTCAAAACATTTTGCCCTATAATACACCATTTCACCAAGTTAAACCTTACAGGCATGAGAGTTTTAGTAGTATATAGTCTAAAGATTGCTTGGGCCATTATTATGATATTCATAGGCGCCATTACTGTCCCAGACACATGTTTCGGTCCCTATTCAATGTCTACTGGGTTTTAAACAATCCTTTCAACTTTCAAAAATATATAAATAAATGCAAAGTAACATGATCCAAGCAAAACTTTATGTCCAGCATTATCTTTATTTCCAAGAATATCCCTAGACTTCACATGATCCCTACAGCCTTTTTATAGCTATCTTTTGGCAAATACTTTTCTTGGTAGAGTCCAGAGGCAAACAGTAGGTGACAGCGGCGAGGAGAGTTTGTTCAGGAGGCAGAATGGACTAGACCAGTGTTTTTCAACCACTGTGCCGTGGCACACTAGTGTGCCGTGACATAGTGTAAGGTGTGCCGTGGGAAAAACATTTTATATATAGTAAATATAGGCACAGAGTTAAAATTTTTTAACATTTTCTAATGGTGGTGTGCCTCGTGATTTTTTTTCATGAAAAAAGTGTGCCTTTGCACAAAAAAGGTTGAAAAACACTGGACTAGACAACCCACAACCTGTTGGGTCATTGTTTCAAACGAATTTCCTTATCTACACAATTAAACAGAATCTCTATGAATAGGCGAAAAAAAGCAGTGGGAGTAGGAGTGACTTCTGATTTCCTGCCAGCTTCCCCATTGACTTTCCTTATGGAAAGCTGTCAGAAAATATTGGAAACAATGACCATGTGATCATGACTGAGGACAGCAGCATGGTGACACTAAAACAGCCACAACTTTGCCAAATTTCTGCCAGGAACTTATATTTAGTGGGTGTCAGGTAGAAGGCTTTATCTGCTGTGGTATCTGCCAGTTGGAACATTTTCCTCTCAAATATTACCATATTTTTCAGAGTCTAAGATGCACCGGAGTGTAAGACACCTTAGTTTTTGGGGAGGAAAATAGCGGGGGCGGGGGGGGAAATCTGCCTACCAAATATTCATCTGGCCAGCATCCTTAGTCTGGTCAGCTTCAGCACATAAGTTTGCTGATTTTGAGTGCACACGAGCACACTTTTTATCCCCTGGTTGGGGATAAAAAACAGCTTCTAAAGCACAGCTGATCATCGGAGAGACAAGCAATGAGTAAAGCAGGGGAAGCACAGAAGATCCTTCACTCGCTGGCACCTCATTAGGGCTAAAAAACCGCTTCTAAAGCACAGCTGATCATCGGAGAGAGAAGCAATGAGAAAAGCAGGCAAAGAGATTGCTTCACTCATTAGCACCTCATTAGGGCTGAAAAATAGCTTCAAAAATGGAGTATAAGACACACCCAAATGTTGAGCCTTTTTTAGTGTGTGTATGTGTCTTATACTTTGAAAAATACATTAAGTTATCTCCATCTCTGAATGTTTTGAAACTCCTTCAAGTCCTGATTATGCCATCAGATCAGATCTTGGTGTACCAGGGAATCAGAGACGCATTTAGATGGCTCCACTATTGAGATGGATTTTCTCTGTGTGTGTCTGTGTGTGTGCTTGAAGTTTGTACTATTTTAGTTTTAATTATCTCCACTTCTAATGCTGTTTTTTTTTACTTTTTCTATATCTGTTTTTATATGTCTATTGTTTTAATTGACTATCATAGGCCACCCAGAAAACACTTCTTATGAAATGGATGGGTATATAAATTTGATTAATAAATAATAAATAAATTGCAATCCCAAGGGAGTGATATAAATAACCAGATTTCGGATGCATTATTTAAGTTAGCCCATTTGAAGTATGCGGATTCAAAAATTGTAGCCTTATAATGCATCGTTGGCCCAAATGAATGTGACAGTCAGACAAACAGGAGAGTTTTAGTAGTATGTAGATAAATACCAGGAAACATCTTCATCACTTTGCCTACTGTCTTTGGCCAGCTTTATCCATCAAGGCAGCCATTTTGTGAGGATGCCAGTAGCACCCTCTCAAAATCCCAGGGTTAGAGACCTCTGTCTTACAGCTTAACTTGAAGACTTTTATTTCACAGTCCTACTAAATGATAAGTTCATGAAAACAGCAAGATTTGTCTGCTACATCAGAAAGAAACAAGAGAAAATATTTCTTTTTTCTCTCTCTCTCCCATTTCTTTTCCCCGGTGAAACTATTTCATTAATTACATTATCTTATCAAGTGCAAAATCAGTTTCTTGTTGTTCAGGCTTGGATGACCAAATGAACCATTTACTCCTTATAATGGCAGGTGTTTACTGAAAGATTAATGAGCAAGCACTACTGTGTGTAAGTGACTTTCCTGCTGTTCTCTCAGAGGCTTACAAGTGATGCTTAAATAATTGGTACTCTTAGTGTAGTATGTTACATAACAAACAAGAATGAAGGAGCTATAGATCTTTATTTTAAATCGTTTTTCACCTAGGACATTCTGCTCTTCCAAATGAAAAACAAGATTCCAATTTTCCTATAATTCCAAGCTGCGCAGACTACAGTTCATAGCAGCTTCAACATGTATTGAGGACTTGAGGGTAACAGATTAGTTTAGGAGACAAACGGTACGTGAGGAATCTACATTTTGTCTTCAGTGTACAATGTCTTCTGTTTCACACCCCCTGCATTGCTTAGCTGGTGGCCCATATCTCATTCTGCCCAATGGCAGAATTGGCTATGCAAACTTTTAATAAAAATGCAGGGGTTTATTGTAAATCACCCAGAAAATTTGAACTGATGTCAATTTATTTATTTTAAAGAAATAAGAATGATATATATCTACATATATTATTTCAGAACAGCTATATTTCTCCCCAACAAATGAAAATATATAGCTGAAGGGATTCTTATAAACAGTTGAGTGGCCTTATGTCATGCATATCAAAAACAAAAATGATTTCATGTCCATCAGAGAATCAATACCCTACTGTTAAGCTAATAGCATCGCTATTAGCATTATGAAATACCAAAAACTAAAGCCACTGGATTTTAATCTTATTAACTTGATAATGCATATATCCAGCTGTTGCTTTTCAAACCTTATCAAGAATTTTGACTCCTTGTTATTAAAATTGGCTTGCTGAACTACATCACATTGCTGAAATGCACAACAAATTGTGAATTAAAAGTCTCATCCAGTATTTGTCTCTTTGAAAAAGTTATTGTTGATATGTGGTAGTCCTCATTTTATTGGTGTCAACAACTTGGTTTTTTAGTAAAGGGGACACTAAGTGAAATTGGTTTGTGACTTATGCTTTTACTTCAATTTTCCTTTGCTTTACGGACAGGTAAAGGTGCAAAATATCAGGTGCAAACAACCAGATTTACATACATAGGGTTCAAATTAACTACTTTATTGTATTCTGCCTATATTACAGGAATTTCCCAAGACTTCTTGCCTTTCCTTGAGAAGTCATTTAAGGTTCCAAGGAGTTAAGCAGGGAGGGTCAATCCTGGATCTTTTGTGTCTGTGCAATGATTCAGTGATTCTAGAAAGAGTGCAGAGAATAGCAACAAAGATGATGAGGGGACTGGAGACTAAAACATATGAAGAACGGTTGCAGGAACTGGGAATGTCTAGTTTAATGAAAAGAAGGACTAGGGGAGACATGATAGCAGTGTTCCAATATCTCAGGGGTTGCCAGAAAGAAGAGGGAGTCAAACTATTCTCCAAGGCACCTGAGGGTAGAACAAGCAATGGCTGGAAACTAATCAAGGAGAGAAGCAACTTAGAACTGAGGAGAAATTTCCTGACAGAACAATTAATCAGTGGAACAACTTGCCTCCAGAAGTTGTGAATGCTCCAACACTGGATGTTTTTAAGAAGATGTTGGATAACCATTTGTCTGAAGTGGTGTAGGTTTCCTGCCTAGACAAGGGGTTGGATTAGAAGACCTCCAAGATCCCTTCCAACTCTGTTATTCTATTCTGTTCTATATATATATATATATTTTCTGAGGTTTTCGCGGATGTTAGTATGTAGGTCTCTAGTTATTCGGGTTTTCTCCCGCGTAAAATTGGAGGTGTCTTGGCGACGTTTCGACGAAGTCTCATTCGTCATCTTCAGGCTTGGTGCTTCCAGGAGCAATGTAAGATCTCGGGGGGAAAAAAAGGAAGAAACAGCCGAGATCTCACATTGCTCCTGGAAGCACCAAGCCTGAAGATGACGAATGAGACTTCGTCGAAACGTCGCCAAGACACCTCCAATTTTACGCGGGAGAATAGCAGTAGCAGTAGACTTATATACCGCTTCATAGGGCTTTCAGCCCTCTCTAAGCGGTTTACAGAGAGTCAGCATATTGCCCCCAACAATCTGGGTCCTCATTTTACCCACCTCGGAAGGATGGAAGGCTGAGTCAACCCTGAGCCGGTGAGATTTGAACCGCTGACCTGCTGATCTAGCAGTAGCCTGCAGTGCTGCATTTAACCACTGCGCCACCTTATTCGAGAAAACCCGAATAACTAGAGATCTACATATAACTCTGTTATTCTATTTCTATTTCTAAGGCTAATTGCCCTCTGTCTGGCTGGGCATTTGCCCACACAAATGTGAGGACTGGTCATGAAGTTAAATTTTTCAACACCATTGTAACTGCAAATGTTGGTCACTAAATGAAGCAGTCCGTAACAAGGACTAGCTATACTGCAAATGTGTAGGTAGTTCTGCTTTTGTTTTACACACAATCCAGAAAAATCCCTCTCTGTTTCTAAAGCTTAGTTTCTAAAGCTAAGATTCTGCCCAATCAGAGTTTTAACACATGTTGTTCAAAAATGTAAAAGAAGCTGCCTTCTTTTTTGAGGGATACGCCTAGGGAAGAAACAAAATTGTGCTATGTTACAGCCTAGCTTCCTTAGCTAGAAAGTTCTGCAAAGCCTTACACCAATATGTTCTGATCTGTTTCTTTTCTGGCAAGCAGGTAGCTCTGTTCATCCTCCTCCTAATCCCATAAATCTGATTAGCTAGTAGCAATAAAATGCAGTTGCAGAACTCCAGGTCTCCTTCAACCAACCAACCAACCACCACCACCACCCTACACACACACACATACAAGTTTGGCACCGTGATGAGAATTCCTTATTTAAGAGCACAGACTGTCCTTGGAAGGCCTTTTAATTTCCAAAGGATTGAGTACAGCAATTGGAAAGAATGAATGACAATTGCTTACAAAACACAAGGCAACCTTAAGTCTCTAGAAAGGCAAATCTGTACATCATAAATTCCACACCTGGTGTCTGTGCTTGTGTTTGTGTGTCTGTCTGTGTGTGTTTGCATTTGTGGTGTGTGTGTGTGAGAGAGAGAGGGAGGGAGGGAGAGGGAGGGAGAGAGAGAGAATAGGCTGGATGTGCATTGGTTCACAGTTTAGCAGGTTTAATACAGGATCAGTTTTTCCCCTCGACAGTTACCTGCTCGATTAAAGGCAAACAGCAGATTTGTTTCCAAACATCAGCAATTCCCCAAGGAGGAGGGGGAAGACAAGGAGGGAAGCACAAAGCAGAGAGCAAAGTAGCAGGTCGCTCACTATTGTTCCGATGATGTATTTCACAGCCAGCATTTTATATAGCCCCAAACAATCTTTATTCATTTTTTTTTCAATGCAAACCTTTGCAATCATCCTCGGATTTGCTTTGTTCCATCTCAGAACGTTATTCCAAAATTACAAAGGTTGGCTGTCTCAGTATATCGTCTGACTCCTAGAATTTCAGCTCCTTTTTTTTAAAAAAAAATCTTTTGTAACCTGGATAGGAAAAACCCTGAGAAGGTTTCCAAGTATGTGGAGTTAAATTCAGGAGAAGAAGGGGGGAAAAATGAATACCTAATCTTGGATTAATTGTAACATAAACTGTCCTCTTTTAATGCAAGGAAAGATGGGAAGAGAATACTTGGGTTTTCATAGAGGGAAGCCATTTATTATGCGCCCTGAATCCATCTCTTTCCTTGAAAATGGCTCCTTCCAGAAAATTGTGATATGTGGAATTCATTGCCCCAGATGAAAAATGTGTGGCACGTGCGTTGTATAGTGATTGGCAGGCTCCTTCTCCTATTGCCGTGGAAACCTAGACATTTCAATTAGACAAGAAGTTCAGGCAGCATGGCAAAGGTGCAAATTGCTTAGACGGAGAGAGCATCGGATCCCCAAATCCAACCGCCAACAATAGACAAAGTCATCTTGACCCATCTCCCTCCCAAAAGGCACAGATGTTTATTATTTATTACTACATGGGGAGAAGAAGTAAATTAAGCCAAATCTTTCATTACTTTTCCAGGACCTTTTGTACAAGTGCAGCGTCTGAGCTACAGTATGTTAGCATCATTTTCTCTCTCTTTCTCTCCCCACTTCCCAAAGGAAGGCTGCATAATGAAGGTCAGATTGGACTTGTCTTATCCAGCATAGGACGATTTTAAAAAATGAAGTTTCCACCAGGTCGGCTTTGCATTCCTGTTTGAGTCCTATCGGAAACAAAGGATGGGGGAAAAGGCCCCCCGTGGATTAGCTAAAGGCCAGGCGTTGAGGGGAGGCAGGTTCAAGAAACTGTGTGTTTGCTGAAAGGGGATTCAAGGATGATATCTTCTTATGTTGTTTTAATTATTTTGTCCTGCCAAATTAAATTTGTGACATAGCTGCTGGAAAGGGTTTTTAGAACCAGATGAAAAAATAGGATCTCGGATAATTTCTTGCAGCAGAAATGTTCAAATCAGAGGACGGAGGGAACAAGAGCAAATGAATGTAAATCTATGCAAGATTTTGTTTAAGCATAAGAGGATCAAGAATGCTAGCAAAGGCTGTGACTGTTTGTTGTTACACTGCCTTACCCTGCAGTGCTCTGAAAATTATTCATGCAATATATAGAAATGAAATAGTAGAATATGTAGAATATATACTGTGTACACCACACAATATACTCTATCTATCTATCTATCTATCTATCTATCTATCTATCTATCTATCTATCTATCTATCTATCTATCTCCCAAAAGAGATTATATATATAATATTTATACTGTGTATGTATGTATGTATGTATATAATTTTGTGTGTGTGTATATGTATGTATGTGTATGTATGTGTGTATATATATACACACACATACATATATATATACACATACACACATATACACATACATATATATATATACACATACATACATACATACATATATATACACATACATATATACACATACACACACATATATATACACATACATACATATATACATACATACATATACACACATACATACACACATACATATATATACACACATACACACACACATATATATACATACATATATATATATATATATATATATATATATATACATATATAAATACATACATATATATATACACACACACACATACTGTACATACATACATATATATATATACACACACATACATACATGCATATATACACATACATACATACATAGATACAAACACACATATACATACGTACGTACATACATACATACATACATACATACATACATACATACATACATACAGAACAGGACAATGGCATCGCCCTCCTCCCTCACATCAAAGGCACCACAGATAAAATCAGCAAAATTCTCCACAAACACAATATCAAGACAGCCTTCCGCACTGAGCAAAAAATAGCCAACATCTTAAGAAACCCCAAAGACAAGATCCAGCTAGAAAACCAAGGAGTCTATGAAATACCATGCAAAATCTGCCCAGCCACATAAATCAGACAAACTAATAGGAGAATAAATGCATGCATCACAGAACACAAGAACGCAGTCAGAAAAGAAGAAAAAACTTCCTTCTTCCAGCACCTTAAAGCAACAGGACATGAAGTTGATTTTGAAAGAACCAAATTAATCTCCAAAACTAAACACTTCAACAAGAGAATAATCATGGAAGCCATCGAAATAGAGAAACACCCCCACAACATGAATAAACGTGATGATACCTCCCGCCTACCAGACATCTAGCTCTAGTCAACAAATGAGTCCCAGCCACAAAAACCGACACCGGACCCAGAACAACACAAGACGCAACCACCAATCACCCTCACCAGACTCAAACCCAAACCCATCCCATAGACCAAATGCAACCACCATCCAGAAGCCAAACCACGGCGGCATCACCAACTGCTGCACCCCCCTCCAATCCCCACACAAAACAAACTGACACACTCCATGAACACATGGCCAGACCGCAAACTCGGAGCCAAACCAAAGCACAGGATGTTACACCTCAGCCATCTGCTCATCACAGAACTCAGGAGGTTACAACACAAAGGCTCAGGATGTTACAATGCAGCCAACCCCCCAGGAGGTTGCAGCACAGGTCTCAGGATATCACTACAATAGAGCTCAGGATGTCATCACACAGCCCATTACCCAGGTCGTTACAACACAAAAGAACAATAGGCACACAGCCAGTACCTCAGCCACACAGGATGTTACGAAACAGCCGACTAATCTGCAAACACCAACTCCATCAACTAATCAAGATGTTACAACACAGCCAACCAATCTGCTTACAGCAACAAAGCCAGCACTCCACACACCCCCACCAATATTTATAGAAAGAGGGGAGCTCCGATTACGCTTTGCTCGCACAAGCATGAAGCTGAAGGCATCAGCCTGAAGATGGCAAGTGGGACCTCGTCGAAATATCGCCAAGATACTCTCAATCTTACATGGGAATACAACAAGACCAGCATATACATACATACATACATACATACATACATACATACACACACACACACACACACACACACACACACACAGTATAAAAGCTTTAATATTTATACTTTAAAAAAATAAAAAATAAAAAAGCCACAAGCAAGAACAAACATGTTTAAATGATATCAAAGAATGCTGGTATTCAAGTTTCAAAAGTAATTTGTTCTGATGCCATAATTAAATCATCAGGTTTTTAATTAAGATTTGGCATTATTCACCATGGAGGAATGGTTGGTGAAACTGACAGAACTTGATGAGGTGGACAATCTGATTCTGACTTCTTTGATTAGAGAAAATATAATATCTACATTTATTGGTGACCGGAAAGTCCCCTTATGGACTTTTCATCTAACTATGAAAAAAATAAATTAGTAGTTTATGTTTTAATGATTAGTCAGGATAGATTATAGGAAGAAGAGGATCATGATGTAACTTCAGACAGTGTATTTAAAACATAATTTGTACTTAAAACTGCTGTGAAGAATATCAGAAGCTACTTCTTTATGCCTTTACATCTTTTAAATATTTTTTCTCTTTTTTCTACTCTTTCATATTTTCTCCTTTTATTTTCTATTACTTTTCTCTTTCTTTTTCATTTTCTCTGTTCTAATTAACTTGTATTCTTATTATTGCTCTTAAAATTTTCAACCTTTTTTAACAAACATATTTTAAAAAAATTTTAAAAATGTTTTAATTTACCTACAATTCAGTGTCAGCTGTTGTTATTGTTTGGCACTTACTTTCAGTCATTTTTGTGATTCTCTTTCTTGTAAGGCCGGTGAGGGTATAAATTTCTCCAAGTATTGAATTCAAGAACTGAAGGACAACAGAAACCAAAAATGGGGCCATTGAAAAGGCAAAGAAAGTACTAGAATACCTGGAAGAATCTTGTATAGTAATATCTGGACATGACAAAGATTCTGCCTAGTCACACTTGACTAGCACAAATGTGTGAGGAGAACCTTTACCTTTATATTCCATTGGAGAGGGGAAATAGAGAGAATGTAATCTCCCTGAGCTTTTGGAGAACAGTAGAATACAAATCTATCAAATAAATGAATAAGTATGGTAAAGATGCTTACAACTCAACTCTGGCTTAATCTTCAGATCCAGACAAAGCCAGCCTGATGCTACCATGTGCTAGGACCATGTAAATAAATAAATAGCAGTTTTTGTAAAACCAGCTTTTACATTGATGTCAGTGACCTGATTTGAATTATGGACAACTTGCATTACAATCAGCTAAAATTACTATCACTAGAACAGTCTTAGATCATCTTACCCTTGGTAGACACAGGATAGGAAGAGGACAGGGGAAGATTTAAGAAGGTACAAGGCACACAGAAAGCTGTTTTCATATTATCAGTCATTCACAGCATCAGGCAGGGTTTAAAAAGGCATCTCTCCACATATTTCCTATCTCATTATCCCTGATTCTAACAGCCACATAGGGATGGCATGTCTAAATCACATCCCATGTGTATCCATCCTCCTGAGATACAAATCTTGTTTGTAGATTTGAGAACTGCTAATGCTCTTTTAGTCTTCAGCTACAGGATTTTATGTAAGGCTATCCAAATTTGGGATAAAAAGGTAAATGTAAAGCTTCCCCTCACACATATGTGCTAGATGTTCCCAACTCTAGGAGGCGGTGCTCATCTCCGTTTCAAAGTCAAAGAGCCAGCATTGTCCGAAGACGTCTCCGGGGTCATGTGGCCGGCATGACTAAACACCAAAGGTGCACGGAACGCTGTTACCTTCCCACCAAAGGTGGCCCCTATTTTTCTACCTGCATTTTTACATGCTTTCAAACTACTAGGTTGACAAAAGCTGGGACAAGCAACGGGAGCGCACTCCGCTATGTGGCGTTAGAGATTCGAACCGCCAAACTGCTGACCTTTCTGATCGACAAGCTCAGCATTTTAGCCACTGAGCCACCACATCACTGGCATATTTTGGATAGCCTGTCCCAAAATAGCATCCCCTGATATAAAGGTATCCTGTTCTTGTGGAGAAAAATAGGGGAAGAAATGTATGTTGAATAGGTTTGCCACCTTGAGTTATTTCTAAAAAACAATAAAGGCAGGAAATAAATGAATGAATGAATGAATGAATGAATGAATGAATGAATGAATGAATGAATAAATAAATAAATAAATAAATAAATAAATAAATAAATAAAATTTTAAATAAATAAATTCAATCTTCCAAAACAGTGTTTCTCAAACGGTGGTCCTAGAACCCCTGAAAGCCTTCCCCCCAAAACCTATTCAGAGGTCTGCAAAATCAAAATCAAAATTATTTGCCATTCTACATTGAAAAATAGTACAATATTAAAATTTTATCAAATAAGTGTAAGATTTACTGCTGCTGTTAACTTTTGCAAGTCTCTGAAGTGTGGCTATCTCCCTGGATATTTGAGCTGGGAAGGTAAGTGAAAATCTGTGAAACACCCATGAGTTGCATTTGTAGAACATGTTAAAAGGGGTTAGTTTTAACCTTGGGTGGTTCATTTGTGGTCTAATAAGTTCTACTAACTGAGCCCATTTTGTCAACTTACGAACCACTGTATGGTTCAAATTAGGAAATGGCTTAATAATCAAGATTAGTAAACTAAGTTTTGGATAAATTCAAGTAGGACTCTAAACCTAACTGCTGTATTCACAGAATACTGTATGCTACAATGTTCCATGACAAATAAATAAAGCAAATTATGGTTAAAACAATGGCTGATTTATCTAATGCCAACCTTTTTCACCTAGTTTATTATATATTATGTAATAAGACTTACACGTTTCTGTTATTATAGCTAATCTCAATAGAAGTAGTTCTATTCTTCCTGTAGAGTTGATTTCCTGATCTGGTCTTACCAGATTGACATGTAGCACAAGTACATTTTCCTTCCTCAAATTTGCTCACCATTCCCAAGGATATATGGTCCAACCAAGAGTAGAGTGGAGTGGAGTGGAATGGAGTGGAGTGGAATGGAGTATAGAGTGGCGTGGAGTGGTGTGTCATAGAATAGAATAGAATAGAATAGAATAGAATAGAATAGAATGAGTTGGAAGGGACCTTGGAGATCTTCTAGTCCAGCCCCCTGCTTAGGCAGGAAACCCTATGCCATTTCAGCAAATGGTTATCCAGTCTCTTGTTAAAAATGTCCAGTGTTGGAGAATTCACAACGTCTGAAGGCAAGTTGTTCCACTAATTAATTGTTCTGTCAGGAAATTTCTCCTTAATTCTAGGTTGTTTTTCTCCTTGATTAGTTTCCAACCATTGCTTCTTGTCCTGCCCTCAGTGCTTTGGAGGAGAGCTTGACTCTCTCTTCTTTGTGGCAGCCCCTGAGATATTGGAACACTGCTATCATGTCACCCCAAGTTCTTCTTTTCATTAAACTAGACATTCCCAATTCCTGCAACCGTTCTTTATATGTTTAAGCCTCCAATCCCCTAATCATCTTAGCCTGTAACCTTCTTGGTTTTCCCCTTCCAAAATAAATCCCAAAGAAAATCGTCAGGCAGGGAGAGACTCACAAGTATTTTTTAGATCAGCAAATGGAACTTTCAGTTTAGCAGAAATAAAAATTAATACACAGGAATCTCCCTTACTTCACAACAGTGGAATAAACTCAAAAATACCACCCAAAGACATTCAATACTCCTTATGACTGAAATAGAATTTACGGTTGTTGGTTTTTTGGTGGGAAAGACATACTATCATAAAACTAGAAGATGAATTTCAGTTTACAGTTTCCTTAAGCACTCTTTTTGGTTTCTTGTCTAACTAAAGAACTATCAGTGGGATACTTCCACCTCTATTGAAAATCAGTGGAGGAAGTCCACTATAAGTTAAATCTCAACGATTTAAGTTAATGGAGAAGATGCAGCTAACTTTTCCTAGACCTAAATGCTGAGATAAACAAAACATCATAGCGAACAGCTGCAATGATTTTTACATGACCATTTTTATCACAAACACAGTTAAGGAGCTTGAAATACAAATACTAAGCCCAGAAGGTCCTGTCAATGGCCTAAGTGGCTTGTAAGAAAAACGCTAATAGAGCAGAGTCATTCACATGAAACTTAATCACACTCGGAAGTATCTGAAGGAAAGCTTGCAAAGGCTATCAGTGTGCATCGCATCAGTCAAACACTCATCAATAAAAAAGAAATATTTTCTGGGGGATAAAAAAAAAAACCTTGATCCCGGTGGACATCTTTGATTTACTGTCTCCTCTCTCTGTGTTGTAAATTGATCCTACTGGCTTTCCACCTCCTCTTAGATGTAACCCGCTTCCGCCAGGGTGCTACAAGAATCATTTACATTGACAAATGGATCCAGCCCAGGCATCAGTGAATCCCTTTTTCTCTCCCACAACAAAACAGCTTTTGTGCCTGGAAGGCCTGGAGCAATCTATGATTTCAGCAGGAGACGTTCTGTCTCAAAGTCAGCTCGGCTTGAGTTTGTGAATGAGAGGAGTGGATCTGTCCAGACAGAAAACACAGCATCTCTTTTGTGCCTGGAAGTTCCCAAGGCATTGAGGCACATTTCCTTCCAACATCCTATTTACCACCACCACCCTGAGAATTAATGTCCCTTGGAAAATTAATTTATCTGGTGTTATTCTGTGGATTCAAAGGCCTGAACTGAGGAGCAATGATCTGTGCAAGATGTTCAAGAGCAGAGAATTGGCTTTATTTTCTTTAGTTGGTAATGTATCTCAGTGGTCTCCAACCTTGGCAACTTTAAGACTTGTGGACTTCAACTCCCAGAGTTCCTCAGCCAGCTTTGCCAATTCCTGCAACCGTTCTTTATATGTTCAAGCCTCCAATCCCCTAATAATCTTAGCCTGTAATCTTCTTGGTTTTCCCCTTCCAAAATAAATCCCAAAGAAAATCGTCAGGCAGGGAGAGACTCTGGGAGTTGAAGTCCACAGGTCTTAAAGTTGCCAAGGTTGGAGACCACTGATGTATCTGGTTGCAAACACTACAGCCACAAAGACACCTGTGGTGGCCTGAGTCTTCTTTAAGGATCAGGATAAGCCCTATCATTAAACAGAGAAAGCTGCCTCAGGTAGGAAACAGGAGAGAGGTAGGCATGTGTCCAGCATACTCTAATCTAGGCTAATAGCCACAGGTGCAAATGAGTTTATTATTCTTCCATCAGTGTTGAAATAATGTCCAATTACCAGTATCCATTCTGTATGTGGAATGGAAATGGGGCAGTAGTGATGCATGTGGAATACATAAAATTTGATATTACTTTGCTTTAAAATTGATAAATGTCTTGATTAAAAATATAGAACATATAATAACAGAGTTGGATGGGACCTTAGAGGTGGCGCAGTGGTTAAATGCAGCACTGCAGGCTACTGCTAGATCAGCAGGTCAGCGGTTCAAATCTCACCGGCTCAGGGTTGACTCAGCCTTCCATCCTTCCGAGGTGGGTAAAATGAGGACCCAGATTGTTGGGGGCAATATGCTGACTCTCTGTAAAACCGCTTAGAGAGGCCTGAAAGGCCTATGAAGCAGTATATAAGTCTACTGCTATTACTGCTATTGTCATCTAGCCCAACCCCGTTTGAGCAGGAGAGTCTACACCAGGGGTATCAAACTGGTGGCCCACAGATCAGATGTGTCACGGACAGGCCATGCCCACTTCAGCTCCACGAAGGGGAAAAACATCACAAAACCAGATGCATCACATGCAGGCCACACCCACCTCAGCTCCTCGAAGTTCCCAAATATCCTTGAAACCTTTCAAATTCAGATTATTTTGCTCCATTCTGTATTAATGGGTCTGTTAACTATAATATTCAGTTCTTTTTGGTTTCATTTAGTGACATTTTCAAAGACCCCTCTTATCATTTTTGTAAACTAATCAACATTTTCTCACATGAAAGTTTCCTACACTTAGTTTCAAAATCTTCATAGGAAGGATTCTTGTAATTTTCAATATCTTAATTCAAGTCCTTCTGTAGCGTCTTAAACTGTTTATAAATTTACAAAATTGATGTTCTGATTACCATTTTGCTTCCCCCCCCCAAAAAAATCCTTAAACTTGTATGAAACTTTTTTCATCAAGGATAAAAAGAAACTCACCTGGTGTAATGAAACTTGCCTTTCTGAAGGTACTTACGGTAATATCCAAAAAGTCATTAACAAACAATTCCCAGAAGAGATTAAGAAAGGAAATATGCAAACCCAAAGTTGATTTGAAGGTGATTGTTAATTTTCAACTGAAATAACTGAAAGAAAAAGCCAGAAGATGCCCCTTGGACTGGTTTTGTGCATGATTAGTGTTGGGTGGCAATAACAAAGGATGAAGTCTTGGGTAATGTTGCAAAGTAAACATCTTCAAGGTATCCACATGGAAGGTGCCAAGCTGCAGCTTGGGCAAGATGGCAGCCTCTCAACTCCCAGAATTCTAAAACCTTTCAGAGAATTACAAGTCTCCTCATAGGGATCACTGTATGGAATGCGTGTGGGCAATCCTGGTTCTCCCCTTGCTCTGGAGAGAAAATCAGAGGAGCTGATCCAGTAACCAGCTCCTCATTCTGCTACAGTCATTGGCTCTGGTCTTACAGAGCCATCCTCAGCTCATCATTGCTTTCCCAATGAAAGTCAGTTTCATTGACTGATTGATTGGGCTGATTCAGTTTGTCACCCTCCAATTCCAAACTGACTCTGACCAGTTCTTTTGTCAGCAAAAGAATACTTTTCAGAAATTTTGTCAACCACCACTTGCTGAATTTGCTGCTAAGCAGACTTTTTCTGAGTAATAAGAGCTTACAGTTAACTCAGCTGGTTTTGGTGGAAAATAGATAGTATTATGATAGCCACTAAATCAGGGCTCTGGAGCCACACGTGGCTCTTTCATCCCTCTGCTGCGGCTCCCTGATCCCGGTCAGCTCCACAATTGATAAGGCTTTCTGTTAGGACAGGTAGAGGAAAAAGGATGCCATGCTAAGAGGAGACTCTATGGTGGGGGAACCAGATTTCCGGTCGGCTCCAGAATTGAATGGGGGGCTTCGGGTTAGGACCTTTGTGACACTTTGAGTGTTTAAGATTGCCAACCCCTGCACTAGACACTACTGCATCCAAAAAAAGTTTTATAATACTCAAAAGCTCAATAACTTGACATCTCATTTCAGTCACATCAATGTATTCTTATGATATGGAAAGGTTGCTGTAGGAGTAATTCAGTTCCAGAGAAATAGCAATAGCAATAGCAGTAGACTTATATACCGCTTCATAGGCCTTTCAGGCCTCTCTAAGCGGTTTACAGAGAGTCAGCATATTGCCCCCAACAATCTGAGTCCTCATTTTACCCACCTCGGAAGGATGGAAGGCTGAGTCAACCCTGAGCTGGTGAGATTTGAACCGCTGACCTGCTGATCTAGCAGTAGCCTGCAGTGCTGCATTTAACCACTGCGCCACCTTGGCTCAATCCAGTGACATTATTTCTAAGATACATTTTCTTATTAAAAGGAAAAAAACAAAGATAAGGCTGCTATCTTCCACGTCCTCAGTATCTCGAAAGTTTTCTGGCTCTTAAAAGCATGCAAGAGGCACGATCCACACAAAACAATTTGTTGATTTATTTTAAGGAGGTGATGAGACAGTAATACCCTTTACTCTTAAGTTGATTTTCAACTGAAATAACTGAAAGAAAAAGCCAGAAGATGCCCCTTGGACTGGTTTTGTGTATGATTAGTGTTGGGTGGCAATAACAAAGGATGAAGTCTTGGCTAACATTGCAAAGTAAACACCTTCAAGGTATCCACCTAGAATGTGTCCAACAAACAAGGACATTAATTTGATCATTAAAGAAGTCCTTCAAATATCTATTAATATCTAATGCTACATATAATAATAGCAGGCAGAATTGTTTACGCACAAAATTGGAAAAATGAAAATATACCTTTGGATGGAATGGTGATAAAGAAAGTGCCACAGTGTGCTGAAATGGACAGGCTGACAATGGAAATAAAAGATAGAGGAGAAACTGGATACTATTTGATTTGGAATATACAGTACAATTGCTTAGAGACTAGAGGCAAAGATTAGGAAATCAATAAAGAATTAATGAACTAGATAATAGAAATAAGGATAAATATAAGGATAAAGAATATGTAACATTAAAGTATGATAAGATGCGATAAAATGTAATACAGTATATATATTTATATAACAATAAGAATTACACATTGTGTACGTATTAGTACATGTTTCTATTTAGTATATATAAATGAGTATGTATATAGAAAAAAAACTTCTATGTATATAGGAAGTACACTGATACTGAAGTGTTGTAAAGATGGAAACTGGGATATAAAATGAAGAAAATTGCTTAATAAAAATTATTTTTAAAGAAAGAAAACAAAAGGCCTTCAAGGGAGTCAGCAAGAAATTACTGCCCTACCTACTGATACAGATACTAATAGACCTTGGACCACAATTGAGCCCCAAATCTCTGTTGCTAAATAAGACAGCTGAATTTTGCCCCACTTTGCAACCTTTCCTTTCCTCACTTGTTAAGTGAATCACACCATTCAAGATCCACCTCTCTGGTAATTTATATTAATTAACATAGAGTTCTACTGTCAGAAAACGGCTTCTGAGGGGGAATTCTCTTTTGTCTGCCTGAGCTACTCAGAGTGCAAGATGATCAGAAGATAAGCAGTCTTTCTTCTCATGTTTACATCTTGTCTGTAGTTACTCCAAGATCTTTTACATTCTCTGATAGACTACAAGTACAATCATGTTTTTAAAGTGTAAGGAGAAAGGGTGTAGATAGCATGAAGTTAGAGAAGATTAGATACTTTCCTTTGGTCTAATTCCCATATCTTTTTATTGTTGAAGTCTGGCAGACAGCCCAAGTTCCTAAGTGATTTGTTCCTAAGGTTCCTTCTCCCGTCTCCGACTCCACCCCACCCTTCAGCATCTTCTTTTTGCTCTGATGACCTGGTTGATCTGTTTGCTTACTTTTTAAAAAAATGTCTAAGTTCACTTCAAAATGCAGCATTAATGCTAAGGGAAGAGTACTAAATAAGCTGTTGTTTAGGGCAGTGGTCTCCAACCTTGGCAACTTTAAGACCTGTGGACTTCAAATCCACAAGTCTTAAAGTTGCCAAGGTTGGAGACCACTGGTTTAGGGAACAAAAAGAGAGAGCTTTTAAAAATGGAGGAGTGTTGGAGCAAGTTGTTCTTGTTTACAGCTAATTTCCATAAGAGAAAAACCAGATCCTCCTCTCTACGATTTACTGTAATTAAAATACGTAACCTACTCCAAGAAGCTAACAAATAGTAGAGTAGAAATCAACAAGTCACATAAAAAGCCCACTACAATGTTCAGTCTCAAAACATGAGAGCGAGAACATAGCAGAAGTGGTGTTCAGCAGGTTCTGACCAGTTCTGGAGAACCGGTAGTGGAAATTTTAAGTAGTTCGGAGAACTAGTAAATACCACTTCTGACTAATGGGCAAAGTTTTAGGAACAGTTTCTCAAGTCACAATCTTAGTTCCCTAGGCATGAAACTCCCTACCTTTGAGGATGTGTCCAGTATCATCAGCATTAAACTTTGTCAAACTATTTAATTTAAGTAATTTGTTTAGGCTTTTTGTTGTGGCCATTTTTCACTGTTCTTTTATTTAATGAATTGATCTACGAATGTATTATTTCCGCTTTCCTAAACATTAGGGATTGTAATACACAGCTGTAGGGTGTCATCTCTAAGAAGATACTTAAGCAGTCAGACTGGTCTTTGTTCCACTAGATAGGTGTTAAATTCTGGATAATGAGCTACAGAACAGAGCAGATTGGGGGAGGGATTCTAAACTTTTATCAGTTCAAACTTGCTGGGGTCACTGTCCAAGCTACTACTCTGGCTGCAGACAAGCTGCCTTCTTGTCATTACCTTTGCTTGTGTAAACTCCAAAGTTAAACAAAGCCAAGAGCTGCAGACAACATTTATTGCCTACTTTAAAAGCAGACTTATCGTGTGTCCGTGTCTCCTCCCCAACACGTTTGCAGATACTCCTGACCTGCTCTATCCTTATGCAGGTCTTTCCATCCAAAAAGGTTGAAGATTTACAGAGAAGCAATATAAATCTATAACAAGAGGGAATGTGCTGTACATGCATTAAAAGGTCCATGAAAGTGCCTGCCCCAGCCACCCCTACTTTTTCCTCCTTAAGGCACCCCAATAAAAGTTTAGTCCCCATTTGAGGTTCCTCTGAGGACTGCTTCCAGTTTCAACCATCTGAGCTTTTACTGGGCACTGTTTGTCATCATAACTCACCATCTTTCCTCCCCCTTCTCCAGTCATTCCTACTCCTGATTACAAATTCTATATAATACAATTTAGAAGCCGCCAGAGGCTTTACTAGCTTAAGACCTGAGAGTTGATAGCAGTTGAATCTGTGCCGTTAACGTAGGTTCCCCTTTAGGCAAGTCGCTTAGCTTTGCTTTCCCCGATTCTTTGTTCTTTGCTTCATTTATGTCACAGAATAAAGCCTAGCCCATCATGTTTTCTGCTGGTCGCTGAAACCAGTTAGATGCATATGCATTTTCCCCCAAGGAGCTTGTTTCTTTGTTGGCAGACATCCCTGCCAGCATAGTCTCTGCATTATTTTCTGTTTGCAGAAGCTGCTATTGTCAGATACATGCCATGGTTCCCATATGAAAGAGTGCAGATGCGTAATATCATAATTGATAAGCATGTTCCTGTATATCTGTCACTTTCTGAAGAGAGGAAGTTGCATACATCAGGTGAGACAGGCTGTGGAGAAAGCATGTTAACTGGCATGACCCACAATTTAATTGACTGAAGGTAGTGGGGTGATGTTGTCATTGTTTTGGTGGCTCAATATTCCAGCTAGCCAGATACTGCCTTCTCTGACTAATAATTGCAAACCCCTCATCAGTGAATCAATCAGCAAGTCCTCTCCCAGTGAGATTTTATAATCCAGATGGTATTACTCAGATTAAGCATCGCCTTAGGTGGAGTTCCAACTTCAGTGAGAAAATTATTGCTTTACTAAATACTCAGCAGATGCTGAATCAGAGGCATTTCCCAGTTGCAAAACTCAATTGTGTTTCTTATTTTCAGCACACTCAATCATGTTGCAGATGACACCAAGTTGCAGATGACATCAAGCTGGCAGGAATAGCCAACACTCCAGAAGATAGGATTAAGATACAGAAGGATCTTGACAGACTTGAACATTGGGCACTATCTGACAAAATGAAATTCAATGGCGAAAAAAGTAAGGTTCTACATTTAGGCAAGAAAAACGAAATGCACAGGTACAGTACATGTGGTACCTTGCTCAATATTAGTAACTGTCAGAGGGATCTTGGAGTCCTAGTGGACAACTATTTAAATATGAGCCAGCAGTGTGCAGCAGCTACCAAAAAAAGCCAACAGAGTTCTAGGCTGCATAAACAGAGGGATAGATTCAAGATCACGTGACGTGTTAATACTACTTTATAATGCCTTGGTAAGGCCATACCTGGAATACTGCATTCAGTTTTGGTCACCACGATATAAAAAAGGGGTTGAGACTCTAGAAAGAGTGCAGAGAAGAGCAGCAAAGATGATTTGGGGGCTGGAGGCTAAAACACATGAAGAACTGTTGCAGGAACTGAGTATGTCTAGTTTAATGAAAAGAAGGACTAGGGGAGACATGATAGCAGTGTTCCAATATCTCAGGGGTTGCCATAAAGAAGAGGGAGTCAAACTATTCTCCAGGGCACCTGAGGGCAGGACAAGAAGCAATAGGTGGAAACTAATCAAGGAGAGAAACAACCTAGAACTGAGGAGAAAGTTCCTGACAGTTAGAACAATTAATCAGTGGAACAACTTGTCTCCAGAAGTTGTAAATGCTTCAACACTGAAGTTTTTAAGAAAACCATCCCTAGTTGGATAACCATTTGTCTGAAGTGGTGTAGGGTTTCCTGCCTAGGCAGGAGGTTGGACTAGAAGACCTCAAAGGCCCCTTCCAACTCTGTTATTCTATGATTCTATGTGCTACATTTTTACCTGGCCACTATATGTCAACTCAGAAAGATTAATATAAGGCAGGGATGGTTTCATCATAGCTGTAGACTTCAGAGGCAAGCTTTTTAATTGAGTTATTGATCCAATTTCAATTCCAGCATAAGCAAATATTAAAAGCAAAGGTGTTTTTATTATAGGGGTCAATGGAGAGAGCCTGTCCTCACTATAATGCCCTCCTCCCCAAAACAATGAGAGAAATTTTGGGGAATTAGTGGCTCACAATCCACATACATATAGCACTTCACCAGATACACACCCAGCACATAATTGAGTTCAATATTTCTCTTCTGTATGTAGCTGCCCTTTGTGCATCAACAGCAGCTCACAATGAACTCAGAATACCCCCACAGGGACCAGATATCTTAAAGGGAAAATATATTACAACCAGCTGATTTTTTAGCTATAGTCTCTGGAAAAGCCCTCAGAGAAGATATTCCCAGGTGTGTAGAAGCAGAATCTCCATTGTGGATCCCTATTCTGATTAGGCTCTCAGAGATAGACAAAGCATGTTTACATCTAATAGGAAAAAAGTGCAGTATTATATATCACATTTTTTAAAAGGGGGAATAAGCAAGAACATTCCAGTGACTTTTAGACATTTCTTCCAGGTTTTATGCCAAATATCATGTCATGTGCATATAACAATGCTGTTCTACAAACTTCCCTAGCTGATGGTGGGCTTCCAGGTGCAAGCCAAGGTGCGTACCGTAGGGCACCTACACAACCTCCATTGAGCAGTTGGAGTGTCGCAGGGGGATGGGTGCGCATGCATGCACAGCAAGCGTGCCCAAGGTGGACACCCGGCCCCGTCACAGCGTATCGGTTGCAATGGGATCCGGAACCCACCACTGCTGCTGCCCATAGAAATTAGGGGGAAATACTTATGATAAACAAAGTAGTTCAGTCACCAAATGACTGAACTACTTCCTTGTGGACACGATTCCAACTATCGATCGTAAGGTTGCTCCCATTGCCTTCCTTTTTTCAAACATAGACATTTTTAAGCTCTTAATTTTAATATTGGTTCCATCTTAAACCCCCCCCCCATTGCACATCTTTTCTTTGTCAGTGTTGTTTCCATTTTCTTCATATGAGATAATACAACACACTATGTAATGTTGTTGAGATCGTTGGTCAAAGTAATAAACTGACTGATAAATCTGTGAGGCAATTGGTGGAGAGCCTCTAAGAACAATCAGTTGCCGAACTATTTATAAGGAGAATTCAGCTGCTCGGGGAAAGATTAAAGTACTATTCTCAGTGAGGAGAGCTGAAGACCAGCTGAGCCAAAGCACAGCAGGAATAAGAACCTTGGATAGCTCCAAATGTTCTGCCAGCAGGAATATCGTTACCACGCTCTGAAGCCTTAAGTAGGGAGTCAGGATTTATATTGTAGTCAGATATACTGACTGTTATATACTATTAGAACTGTTAAGAACCCTCATCTGATTCTGTTATCTGACATCTCTGTAAGATCAGACCAGAGGGGTGGAAATGGAGACACATGTTTCAAGTTTGATGGCTGTGCCCTGCAGCTAGGAGATTCTTATCTATGGGGGATTGGCTACCCTTTATCCTTCTGCTATGTGCTGCAAAGCCTAAGAGACAGGGATCAAAACCGTCTCCCCATTTAAAACATCTTACGTGGCTCAGCATTTGCAGTGGTACAGTATTCCCCGCATTCCCAGAGCATTGTGGGAAATGAAAAGGGTGTCCGTCCCCCCCGCCCCGCTTCCAGCACTGTCTACTGCCTGAACAAACCTGCCACTCCTGGACAACAGGAGCCCATGAGGATAATTTCCTAATTGTTCTTAGACTAACCTCTTGCAATTATATTTGAGTAAATTGTTTTTCCTCTTGTATGGTGTTTACTCCTGCTTCATGGGGAGATTTGGCTTCAGCATGAGAAACTTGTGAGCAAATTATATAATTGCTGGGCTTTTCTAGTGAAGTCTAATACCTAAATTTAGATCATTCCATCCCAATATTAAAGGAATAGTATGACACACATATGTATTTCTTTAGTAAATCAAGAATCACCCCTGGCCACCCCTGTATTCTGCAGTAACTAGACTTAAGAATTGAAATGCCATTGCTTATTTAGCAATAGTAATAGCAGTTAGACTTATATACCGCTTCATAGGGCTTTCAGCCCTCTCTAAGCGGTTTACAGAGTTAGCATATTGCCCCCAACAACAATCCGGGTCCTCATTTTACCCACCTCAGAAGGATGGAAGGCTGAGTCAACCCTGAGCCGGTGAGATTTGAACAGCCGAACTGCAGAACTGCAGTCAGCTGAAGTAGCCTGCAGTGCTGCATTTAACCACTGCGCCACCTCAGCTCTGTTTCTCAGAGACAACCTTTGATCATTTCATGTACACAATCCCAGTCATTAAAAAATGGCTCCTCACCTTTTTTCTTATCTCACTAATCCATACCTAAATTTGCATCCATTGTTTATTTCCTCGTTTGTTTTGGCATAAAATCAAAAGCATTACAAAATAAAGTCTGTTTGTTGCATCTTCAGTGCATAAATTAGGAACCTAACGTGATTGGCCGCCTTACATACACAGGTGCTTTCTCAAGAGCAGTTTCACAGAGGAAGATTTCAGATTTGAAGACATGCAAATATCAATGGACTACAGTCTGCAAAAGCCAAATCTGCCTTCTTCTCATTTCAGTCTTAATACTAGCGAAATATATTCAGGTTGCAAATATGTAAAGCTACCAACATTTGCAAGATGTTCAGGTAAGTAGCGTCGCTTGGCATTTTTAGGTTCTAGATTTAAGATTTTATTTTTTTCTGGGCTGCTTTGGAGATAAGCCAATACTTTTTTGTTTGAATGCATCCTGCAACCCCTGCCCAGTCTTTTTCATTTGTGGGATAGAGTGAATTGTTAATTTTCATAATCGTCTCACAAAAAAACTCAGAGGTCAAAGGAGACAAAGGAGTGAAGCAGAATCCTCAGGCTGTTATTCCAAGATAGCAATAGCAATAGCAGTTAGACTTATATAATGCTTCATAGGGCTTTCAGCCCTCTCTAAGCGGTTTACAGAGTCAGCATATTGCCCCCAACAACAATCCGGGTCCTCATTTTACCCACCTCGGAAGGATGGAAGGCTGAGTCAACCCTGAGCCGGTGAGATTTGAACCGTCGAACTGCAGTCAGCTGAAGTAGCCTGCAGTGCTGCATTTATCCACTGCGCCACCTCGGCTCTTTTTTAATAGCAATATTGATGATGAACCTTACTGTCTTCAATTTATTTATCTCTAAGCACTGTTTAGCGATGCAGTGGCTCAGCGACTAAGATGCCGAGCTTGTCGATCAGAAAGGTCATCAGTTCAGCGGTTTGAATCCCTAGCACCGGATAATGGAGTGAGCTCCCGTTACTTGTCCCAGCTTCTGCCAACCTAGCAGTTCAAAAGCACCTAAAAAATGCAAGTAGAAAAATAGAGACCATTTTGGTGGGAAGGTAACAGTGTTCTATGTGCTGTCGGTGTTTAGTCATTCTGGCCACATGACCACGGAGACGTCTTTGGACAGCGCTGGTTCTTCAGCTTTGAAACGGAGATGAGCACCACCTCCTAGAGTCAGGAACGACTAGCATATATGTGCGAGTCGAAGCTTTACTTTTACCTTTAAGCACTGTTTAAACACTTCTACCAAAAAAGGTAGAAGTTTGGGTGTTATAGTGCTCCACTAAAGGGATAAGTGAATCGGTCATATTTTTCTTCCCAGCCATAAGTCAGTTTTGGCTCGGTTTCATTTGTAAATAAAACGGAAGGGGTGGAAGCTGGAGTTAAAACAGCATACAAATAATTATTCTTAGTGCCCTTCTATTGCTTACTGTTTCTGTTGCATGCATTGTTCTTCCTACGTTTTCAACTGTGTTTTTTTCCATACACACTTTTCCCTAACATATTCAACTTCTGTGATCACCTATCTGAACCCCAGTGCAGATTTGAGCCACAGAAATGAACAAATATTAAGTGTGAAGGAAGAGGAAGCATTTGGAGAAGCCCCTCCTGATGCATCTCTTTTCCAATGACTGCCATTTGGATAGTCTTTGAATGGCAAAGATTTGTTCAACAACTATTCAAAGTTACAATGGCACTGAATGAAGGGATGTATGACTTGTGTTTGGACCATTGCAGTGCCCCTGCAGTCTTGTGGACAAAATTTGGGCAGTTGGCAACCACTATTATTACCCAGCTACCCATTGTCATGTGATCACCATTTATGGCTTTTCCTGCCGGCTTCCCACAACCAATGTCAATGGGGAAGCTGGCAGGGAAAATTGCAACCAACCTTTTGTTCACTGACACACATCCTTTGCCTTCTTTTGTTGGCCTCTCGAGACTTACACACACACCTTCTCTAGCTCTTTTTAATTATGCACATACACCTTCACCTCCCACTCTGTCCCCAGTTCCCCTGTATCCACCTTGTGTATTCCACTGCAGTTCCCCCCCACCCCGCCAAGGCCTCCCAAGGCCTCTCCTAAACTCCCCACAGTACCCCATAGACCTTAACTGGGACTCATTCCACTTCCTTCTTAACAACCAGTAGATCTTGAATTATGATGATAACCAGGCCAGCTTGGATTGTTGTCACAAAGCAATGAGGTCACACGACACCATCCCTTACAACTGCATCACCTAGCGATGGCAACATCTGTCCCAATTATAGTTGGAACTTGATAATTCATGTCGTGTCCTCCATCTTGGATTCATTATGATTTTAGCTTGCTCTTTCTTGGGTTTTCTAATCAATGGAGCACAAACTCTCCAATCTAGCTTAAGGAACATAGAATGAATAAGATTCTGTAAAATAATGCTGAAAAAACAAATCTGGCTTCCTCAGATATGATAGCAGAGCTGGGATTCTTTTTTACTACTGGTTCTGTGGGCGTGGCTTGGTGGGCATGGCAGGGGAAGGATACTGCAAAATCCCCATTTCCTCCAGATCAGCTGGGACTTGGGATGCAGAGAATAGATGGGGGCAGGGCCAGTCAGAGGTGGTATTTACTGGTTCTCTGAACTACTCAAAATTTCCGCTACCGGTTCTCCAGAACTGGTCAGAACCTGCTGAGTACCACCTCTGTGTGATAGGATTGCCTGGTAGGAATTCAAGGAGCAAAGAAAAGCAACAAATACCAAGACATTCCACAGTGACAAGAAAAAAGTTCCTCCAAAGATTTAAAAGGAGAGAGACAGAAGCACCAAAATTTAGATACAGCTCAGCAACAAGCACAGTGTATGAGGAAGAAATAAAGTCACAAAGATCCAGGAATGCAACAACAAAATATGGAACTGAACAAACAGAATGCAACAATATCCTAACAAGCCTGGCCTATTAGTTTCCGCAAAACCAACCATTATATTTTCTAATTCACGGGTTATGGCTTAGCCTGTTGTATGTAATTAGTTGATTGTGGCTTATTAAATGAACCATGGCTTTGTCTGCTGCCTTTCATGCCAAAGCACAACCATTCTGTTGTGCCTTTTAAGGCATTTTCTAAGAACTTGGCACAAACAACTGCTTGTGAAACAATTTTACTGACAATGCTACAGCAGTTTGGGTCAGGTTGACATTGCCAAACCAGCTGACGAATGTTTTAGGCAAAACAAAAGCACTGTGTTAACAGAGACTTTGAAATGGTCAACACTGAGCCGGGTCGGACCCCCGGCAGGTTGGTTCTTGCAACATCATACTGATATTCTGAGACTAATCTGTGTTTCTAAGCAGTTTGATCGCAGTTTAGCTCAGCTGGTTTTGTGACAATATCACAATTAACAATTCAGAATGAGCTATTCTTCTCTTCTTGCAATAATCATTGATATTTTTTTTCAAATGCCATTGATTTAATGGCATTTGGAAGAAATGCAAGATTAGCCCTGATAAGAAATGGGGATGTCACATTCAACACTCTGGTGAAACAGCATCAGGCTATTTTCAAAATACATGTTACAGAGAATACTACACCTTCCTTTTAAAAAAATAAATAAAATCTCTTTTTAAAAACAAGCTTGTCTGCACAGTCAGTCAGTTTCACTGGAAAGAGTCTGATTTGTTGCTAATCACAATTATGTATCTTCTGTGGCTTTCCATCAACTAAATGAGCCTCGGTGGTGCAGTGGTTAGAGTGTAGTACTGCAGGCTACTTCTGCTGACCCCCTGGCTGCCTGCAATTTGGCAGTTCAAATCTCACCAGGCTCAAGGTTGATTCAGCCTTCCATCCTTCTCAGGTGGTTAAAATAAGGCCCTAAATTGTTGGGGGCAATATGCTGACTCTGTAAACTGCTTAGGGAGGGCTGGAAAGCACTGTGAAGCGGTATATAAGTCTAAGTGCTACTGCTATATCTGGCTATGTCTGTATTATTTGGAGAAGGGAAGGGCTTCTGTAGTTTTTTTTTCCCTACTTGCCTCTCTCTCCAATGGTCTCTCCACCTTCAATCTCTATGGTAACTGACACCTGGTTTCCTTACCATAGAGTTGAAAGAAAACAGAGTGGCAAGATTAGTATGAAGATTTCCACCGAGGGTCATCAATGAGACTCACTCTTTGCTGATTTCTCTTGTTTTCTGTAGTGTGAGCAGTGATGGACATTGGTCTTTATAATAATGTGATCTGCAATCTTTGACAATCTGTCAAAAATGGCACCTTACAGGTTGAAGCAGGAGAGAGTCCAGCTGGCATTCCCCCTGTATTTAGTTTAATAGAAAGAAGGACTAGGGGAGACATGATAGTAGTGTTCCAATATCTCAGGGGTTGCTACAAAGAAGAGGGAGTCAAACTATTCTCCAAGGTACATGAGTGTAGAACAAGAAGCAATGGGTGGAAACTAATCAAGGAGAGAAGCAACTTAGAACTGAGGAGAAATTTCCTGACAGTTAGAACAATTAATCAGTGGAACAGCTTGCCTCCAGAAGTTGTGAATGCCCCAACACTGGAAGTCTTTAAGAAGATTTTGGATAGCCATTTGTCTGAAACGGTATAAGGTTTCCTGCCTAGGCAGGAGGTTGGACTAGAAGACCTTCAAGGTCCCTTCCAACTCTCCTATTGTATTGTATTGTATTGTATTTATCATTTCATCATACGTCCATCCTCTGCTTCACCAAGCTATCAAACTGGCATGCTTGCTGCCAAAATGCCACACGCAGGTTTAGAATTAGCCTACTAGTTGGGCAACTTGAAAGGCAGTAAATAATATAGGCCATCTGTCAGGGCAAAGCAATGTACAGTATGGTAGCATATTTTCCTTTCACCGGAGGAAAGCATGTCAAACCAACTGCCTAGATGAGCCAGTACAGCAATGTTTCTCAATTTTGACAACTTTAAGACATGTGGACTTCAATTCCCATGCTTGCTGGGGAATTCTAGGAGTTAAGAGCCCAAACTAGAGGTGGGTTGCTGCCAGTTCAGCCTGGTTTGGCCGAACCATTAGTGGCCCAGAGCAGCTGAGAGAGAACCGGTATGGTGGCTCTTTGGCCCGCCCGCCCGCCCACGCTCTATACCTATTTTTATGGCAAAAGGCAAATTGTGCATGCACGCACCATGTGCTGTGCCTACGCGAGCCCCAACCATCAGCTGGTTGTCGCAGGAGCGGTGGATTGCACATGCGTGTGCACGAACTGAACACACGCACATGCGTTCAGCGAACCAGTAGTGATGGTAAATGCAACCCGCCACTGGTCCAAACATTTTAAAGTTGCCAAAGTTGACAAATACTGCCTTAGAATATCAGATTCTGTGTTAAGCTAACTATGTTTGTTAGCAAACATTCATCAGCATTTATTCCCCCCAGAAACACAACACTGCTTTTTTTTAATTATAGCAAATTTCATCTCGTCTCCTGTTTGTTATCATATTCAGAAATAATAATTATATTGTACCAAACCCAAAGTATCAATGAACGCATGAAGGGAGGCAACCAGGACTAATTCCAAAATATGTAAGTCCACCTCTACATAATCTCCATTTGCAGAGGAACTTTCAGCTATGCATTACAGGGCATCTCTTCATCTCTAATGTCTCTTAAGTCTCTAAGCTTACTACAAAGCTTAATTATCTAACTACAGCTAATTGCAGAGGCTTTATAGTATGTTGAAATGCTAAAAGGTGGAGAGACTGGAATGAAGCAATAACGACTTCCACATTTTGGCAGAAACAGAAAGACACGATTGAGATAGAAGCTATTGCTCTTTAAAATGATACTGGATTCAACAACTTTCTGCTTGGCAACTCCAGCCCAGTTGAATTTATTGACCATTTCGGATTAATGGCCATTCTTCCTACCCACAAACCACCTTCTGTGTTAATTTTTCAAAGTACTCATTAGGGAAAAAGAGTCAACGAATACCTGGATGTATTTTCTTCTCACTTCCCACACTTGGTATTTGAAAGTTAAAGCCAGACTTCAGCAACTTGATATTCTGCACAGGGATTAGAACTAAAAGTCCAAATCTGTAAATTTGCTAGTAGGAATCCTGGGAATTGTAGACCCCAAACCTTTGGAGGATGGTTGATTACATTGATTGTTTGTAGCTTGTTTTTAACAGAAAATCTCCATAAGTGTTTCATAGAAATGCAGTTTGGAAGTAGTGTTAATAAATTAGAGTTTAAGAAATACAAATGCACAAAGAATTCTTAAGCCACAATGTGGTTTACTTGGTTTCAGTTTAATGTGTGGTATAAATCTAGCCAATTGTGGTTTATTCAACAAAAAATGAGCAAGCAAAGAAAGAGAAAACAAGGTGGTGTCTTAGCAGGTGTGAAGGATGGTAAACAAAGCATTTTAAAATATACCTTATACCCTTCCAAATGGAATAATAATAATATAAGAATGACAAAGAAAAAGAATAATTATGTGAATGTATATCTATAACTGTATGTAAGAGAATAAATGACAGTAAAAATATAAAGCATAATATAGGTAAATAATATTTGGTCATAAGTAGCTAAGTTTAAATAAATAAAGAAATGTACACAAAAATGGATAACGAATAAGGAGATTATGAATGGAAGATAAAAATGTATAGTAGGAAAAACACTAACTGCAAAGAAACCGATTCGGAACTGCGGTATGATATACGATGGAACTTATTGTTCCTATGTTGTTTTTAAGTTATGTGTTTGTTTTTGTTGATGCGCTTATGTGTTTAAAATAAAATAAAAATTTATCACACAAAAAAAGAAAAAAAAATGAGCAAGCAAAGCATGGCTTAGAATAATGTGCAAATTCAATCATTTCACCAGAAGGGCATTTATTTCTCCACTCCCCACCCCCCACCCCACTAACACAGATGGCCTAAATTGGTAATGGAAAGATAAAGGTTTTTTTTATTACCTGAAACAGTTTGAAATAAATATTTTCATTGATGCCAAGGTCAAATTAGTGTTTCTTCAATTTGTAGTGTAGTATGTCTTGTCATTCAAAAATATCTAGGAGATGGACGAAAGTAAACTCTGGCTAAGAATTTGCTCTTGTGATAAAACTCCTAGTTACAGTATTCCCTGGTCCAATTCTATCCCAGGTTTTCCTAACAATCAAGTATTTTCTAATAAACGTTGATGGATTTACAATAGGAAGGTATTTTATCTACGATTGGAATCAATGTAATTTCTTGTTGGCCCCCCGAAGGATCCAGGTTAAATAAAGTATGTTGAGGAAGAGTTTAGAGAAGAAGGAAACATAACAGGCTGTTACTCCACTCCACCAGATTATTTAATTTTATCCCTTAGTCTGCCTTGTTTCTTCTAAGGTAGGGCTATCAAAGTCACTGCCTGTGGGCCAGATGCAGGGGTGGGATTCAACCGGTTCAGACCAGTTGGGGCAAACCGGTAGCTCTGATGATCAGCTGGGGAGCGAACCGGTTCTCTCCAATGATCAGGAGGACCCACCCGTCCGTCCCTGCGCTGTACGGACCTATATCCTCTCAGCTGATTCAAACGGCAGAGCGGATTGCTGCGCCTCAGCTGTGTTACTCCCCAGAAGAAACCTGGAAGGTAAGTTTTGTTAAAACCGCGTATGGAGTAAAGCACGCAAAGCATGTGAAGCACGTAAAGCACGCAATCACTCAACCGGTTCTTAAACCGGCAGGATCCCACCACTGGCCACATGCATCATGCACTGACCACATCCATGCCCGGTTTAGCAAAGAGGAGACCAATACATCACGTGACACTGCCAGGATGGCGCGAGTTTGACGCCCCTGTTCTAAGACCAGTGGTCCACATGTCTCAAGAGCACTGAACGGTAGACCTCTGCTTTCTTTTTCTATTGGCAATTGCTCAGAGCCTGCCTTCCTATTGCCCAAGCAATAGCATCAAGAGACCTCTGGTGATTGTGGGGATAGAGAGACGAACCAAAAAGGCTTCCCATTCCTGTTCTAGTGACGTTGCTTTAAATCACTGGATTAAAATGAATAAGCCGCAAGGGTCTTGCTAGCAAAAGGATGAAAGACAGGATTGTATCTTTTTCTCCTGCCTTCCTGTTTTCTAACCTTGCTGAGAACTACTAGGAAGAGCTGAAACTGATCTCAGGTGTCCCAGTGCCTTTTTTTTTTTTAATAAGCCAATTGCATTGCTCCCTTTCAATGATCGGTTGTGAGAAAGGGACCGAGTGTGATGCGCATGAGAACAAGTAATATTCAGGAGGGAAAGAGTGTGGTGTGTCTTTCTTTAATCCTGGCGCCTTTTTCAGTGCTTGGAACTGAAAAGGCTTCCCCATCCTTACTCTAACAGCCCCTCATTGCTGTTCATTTTTCATCCTTTGTAATAATTCTGTGAAGTAAGGTCGTATGAAGGGTAATGACTGGCCAAGATCGCCCTTTGTAGATGACTGAAAATTGGTGAGAATTATGCGTATTATTTAATAAGAGCCTTGTAGTCTTTGTTCCAGTGTTCTGAACTCATCTGGATTAAGCTCTACAAAGATGTGTATTGTCAGATGTAAAATATAGGTGCAGTGAAAAAGAACGTCTGATGTTCTTAAAGGCCCACCAATTAGATCAACCTCTCCCATTAACAGGTGAAAGGGAAAGCGGGTTCCACCAAAGCTGGTGGGGGGGGGGGGAGGAAGGTGAGAAGAGTCAGCCTCTTGACACTATATTCCATGGGCTGCCAGTATATTGTCAGGAGAACAGATGGGGAATTACATTTGGCAGTTCTGGAGATGAAAGGTTACTTAAATGCAAGATTAGATAAGCTAGACTGTAAATAGAAATCATCATTCTGTTCCTCTGTCTCCTCCTCTTTCATTGCTAATTTTAAAAAAAGTAGATATGTTGAAAAACTGATTATTCTATGTGGTCCTGGACATTACCATCTTATAATCGTAAAGCTAAAAGGGAACCGTTGAATCCAAATATTTGCTCAGTTTAAAAAAAAGTCTAAATAAAATGGCCCCACAGATAGATACTGGCTTTCTGTTGAAGTTTAGCTTCCTTAAATCCATTATTCTATATCCTGCATTCTACAGGGAGGAAAAGAATGGTTTTGAGCTCCTTCTTTTTGAGTCTCTGAGGATCATGTCCCTGTTGGTCATCTTTTCCCAAGATTATATATACTCAGTTCCTTCCATGTCTCTTCACAGAGGTATTCAGACGGTTTGGTAGTGGAAATCGCCCTGGCTCGATGCCGTTCTATTTAGGCACGTTTTTGAGGCTGGCCACATGCGCGGAAGGCGCACACATGAGCAAAGTGCATGCACAGAAGGCGCGCACATGATCAAAGTGCATGCATGGAAGGCCGGGTGGATGCACAGAAGGGGTGTGTGAATGTGCGAAGTGAGCGGGCACGCGGGGCGAACCGGTGGTAATAAAATGTGAAACCCACCACTGCACAGGACTTAATTTGTAGTTCCTGATCATCTCCTCAGATACCCCCTTTTTAATACATTCTACTGTGTATATGCTCCTTCGATATTTAGGGGCACTGAACATAAACTATTACATAGAATGATCCCAATCTCTGTAGAAAAATATCTATTTATGGAAAGTGATCCTTTTACAACTTTTAAAATATGATTTGCTTTGTGGTCAACTTAATACAACTTCCGAGACGAGGAAAAGCAACATTCATTATAAGTCAAAAATAAAAATCATGCACAGAATCTTTCTGTTGCCAAAAATAATTTAATAAAATCAAACTCAATTGGACAGTTGACAGCATGTCTTTTCCCCCTACTTACTTTCACAGAGAATTTTAAGTGGAAATATATACGATAGAAAGAGAAAGTATTACCAACAGAACATTTCATAGCACCCTATGAAGAATTTGTTGCTGACAGCCTTTAATTTTCATATTCATTCATTCATTTCATTTCATTCTTTCATTCATTTCATTTCATTTCATTTCATTCATTCATTATGGCTGCCCATCACAAATACATGACTCCGGGCAGCGAAATTAACTCTTTGCGAGGAAAATTCTGTATATGTTTTCATTGTGTTTGCTAAGATGAACAATTTCTATCAAAGTTAACAGCTACCCAGGCAAAAAACAAATAAACATTCCCAATGTGGTAGAAATGGTTTGAACATACATGTGTTGCATTCCACACACCTAACAGTATTTCAAACAAAGGCAATCTGCATTAAAACCAATTCTACCGTACCCTGGAACAGACTTTGGCAAATCTGGAACCTTCCATACTGTATGCATTGAACTGCAGCTCACATAACTTTCAGCTATGCTGGCTGGAGACAATGGGAGACATAGTCTAACAGTTCAAAGGTGCCAGATCGGGTGATTGCTGCTTCAGAGTGTTGGCCCGTCTTCACCTTCAGTCAGCCAAGAAATCCATAGACTGAGCTCTCACATTTCGATTCAAGGATGTGATTATAAAGTTTCCTGTTCTTCTCTCATGGTGAAAATATGCAGGAAGGGTGGTCTTTCTGGCTGCCTCCCATCAAGCTCACCAGAAGTGAGAAAAGTGATTATGTCCCCAAATCTGGAAAAGCTTCTTTTTACTAGGGCAGGGCTAGAATTCAACACCATGCTTTCGTGCTTCATTCAAATCGCTTAAGCATAATTCTTAAGAAAGTACTTTAATGATTAAAAACAAAAGTCAATGGTTGAGGGCATCTCTTTTCATGGTATCCCACGAAAGAGTTGATGCCACCACATATCACAAGCGGAAAGAAGCAAGAAAGGAGAAAATAATTAAGGAAATTTGGTTTTACTGTAATGTTTTTTCTCCTCTTGGAGTAGATTTCTAATTTACAAGTAAAGATGTTGAGAAATGTTTTTTTTTAATGTTCATAAATTAGGCTATTGTGTATTGTGAACAGTGGAATAGAGCAGCATGACAGGAAAAGAACACACAAAACAGTAAACCGACACAATTAAGAGGTTCTTAAATTATCAAAAACTTTACAGCAGCCATAACATGATTTTAAAAATCTACATGAACATATACATTTTTTTTAAAAAAAGAAACTAACCATTAAGCACATATAAATTTTTTTTAAAAAAAAAAAACAAGAAGAATTTCTTTCCCTCAAATTCACAATTTGCTTAGTGTTCTTTTTATCTCAATCTCAATAACAACGAAACATTAGAAATTTAGGGTCAAGGTGACATTTATGTCAGCAGGTAAAAAGCAGTCTTGAAAATTGAGTTGAGGATTCTAGCACCCTAAAGAAACTCATTTTGTAGTGTTCATCTAGTTTTCAGTTTTTGAAGGCGAGATTTGCATTAAAAAAAAAAGTTAGTTTGTTTTTAAATTAATAGGTTTTTTGAGTTCCCACAATATACCAAACTGCGAACTAACTAAAAGGGCTACAATTTGCACAACACATTGACTCAGAAAAATGAAGTTTCAGTTGCATGCATGCAATGGCAAAGTGCACTTTCAGGAAAAGGACAACACTGGGATGCTTGATACTGTTTGAACCCATGGTTTCTGAGCCTGTGCTGAAGATTACATGTCCAATTTTTCCACTGTTTTGAACTACAGAGTCACCAGCTAGCTCAGACAATAATGCTGCAAAAATCCACCCCCTTCTGTACAGTGGGAATCCAGAGAATGCCTTGTTTATTAAACAGGCAAATGGGGGCATAAGGAATAAGCAGGGGTAAAATTGGCAGAGGTGAAATTCAATTTTTTTTTTACTACCGGTTCTGTGGGCGTGGCTTGGTGGGCGTGGTAGGGGAAGGATACTGCAAAATCTCCATTCCCTCCCCACTCTGGGGCCAGCCAGAGGTGGTATTTACCGGTTCTCCGAACTACTCCAAATAACCATTACCAATTCTCTGTCAGAACCTGCTGAATTTCACCAATGCCCTGTTATAAAGCCATAGTTATTCCACATTAAAAAAAAAAAAACCTGGGGTTTGACTGCTTGATCCACATCAGTTTGCAGGAACGTACACTCTACAACAGAGTTAGCAAGCTTTTTTTAGGCAGGAGATATTATTCCAAGAACAAGTGTTGTGTCAGAGGCGCTAAAAATAATGTTTTTAAAACGCCCAGAATCTTTCATAATTTGAGCAAAAAAGACCAAGATCTTATACGATTTGATGATTTGGGCTATTTAAAAGCAAATGTTTTGCATTTAATTTTGGGGTAACCATAGATGCCAACTGAGCACAGCACTTGTTAATACATTCCTGTCTGGAAACTTCTGAAAATATGTGAAAATGGCGTCTTGTAAAAAAGGAAGATGAGGACAACACAGATACGATCTGATCCAACTCAACATCACTGAACTTGTAAGGTAGACCTATGCACTAATATGTAAGACAAGTGCTCGAAACAGCAGCCCTAAATATAAATCAATTTGAACGTCTAGTTCAAATTGCCTCATTATACCAAATATTTCTAAGCATTTATTAATGGCATGATTCCTCAATTTGGATTAAGCTGATCTAGAGCAGGGGTGTCAAACTCAAGTCCCGGGGGACAGATTCGGCCCACGGGGTGCTTAGATCTGGCCCATGAGGTCACCCTGGGGACAGCAATAGATCAACTCATGGTGCCTCCGCCAGTGAAAATGGAGGTTGCGAGGGCTGTGTGTGGCTCTCCGAGCTCCATTTTCACTGGCAGAGGGTTGCAAGAGGCCATCGGAGCCAAAAACAGAGCTCAGGAGCCTCTTTTCGCTGGCACAGTGCTCAGGCCACCACAAGCACCCCCCGACTTGAATGTTGTCATGCTGGCCATGCCCATCCTGGACCCCAATGTTGAACACAACCCTCAATAAAACTCAAGGCTCTCAATGAAATCAAGTTTGACACCCCTGATCTAGAGGCTAAAGATAAGAAGGAAAAGTAACCAATGCAGCTTTGATTTCGGGGCGGAGAGAGTAGCTATGCACATTATGTAATGGCCAGCTCTGCCCACATAATGCCTTTGGTGAGGATCATAGACTATAGTTATAGGGTCTTAAGGAAGGAAGGATCAGGCTTGGTGGAGTCCTTAAAAAGAAATCAAAAGGTCTCTGCCTATACTGTAGGCGACAGTGATCTCCAGTAAAGGAGACATAGTAAACAATCTCAAATTTTGATAATTATTCCCTTTTATTCCCATTTTCTCAAACCTATTTAAAAAATAATAATAACAAAAATGTAAGGATCTTAGTAAAACTGTGATTCCTACCCCTCTGTATAAAATAGTTGGCTGTGCACATCTCCAAAGACCCAGCTTGTTTTCACATATTAGACAGTTAATATTAGACAGATAAAAAATCAAGTACGGAATGCAGTTGCTCTGCTAGAGAGAGAGAGAAGGTTAAATTAACATGAACATCTGGATAGGACAAATATTTGGAGATCAAACAAACACCCTACAAATGTTCTTTTTACATAAGGACACCAAGGATTTCAGCTGCTTTTATAGTACCCTGTTGTATATTTCTTTTTTAATTAAAAAAAAATGCAGTTAGGGAGCTACCAAAAAGCTTGCAAGAACCAGCAGTGGATTGGCCCAGGCTGCTCTGAAATGCTCTTTTCATACTACTATATAGTTGGAAATGCCTTTCCTTTTCACCAAAGGAAAATGCAAAGAGAGCTGTCTATTTCCTCTGTTTGGCAGCTTTTTTTGGCGCCTGGATTACAACACAAAGATCCAAACTTATTACAGTACAAAGAAATATACAAGGGCCGGTTTGTGTAAAGGCAGCAGCCATCAGCTGGCAAAGTTTTTTTTTCTTGATGATTCCACTCCACTTTGCAAATCTGAAGGATTTCTCCCTTTGTAAATCACATTATCTTCCTTTGGCATCAGGACGGGTAAAGTGGCTCTCCTCTTGCTGCCTAACTCCGATTCCATAGCCCTAGCCAGCAGAGCCAATGGGGAGAGACACAAAGGAACCTAAAGTTTAAAAACATCTGGAAGACCTCCAGATTGCCACCAATAAACGAGCACAATAGGAAGAAAGCAAGTATAGTAAATCCTCTGTTTTAATGGATCTCGAATGCAGTGGACAAAAAGAGGTTGGATTTGGATTTTTGTCTGCATTTCAGGCCATATCAGAATTCATCCCAAACAAGGGATCAAGTCAGGTCAGGAGATGCTTCCTGCTGCTGCACGTGCGTAATTTATTTTTAAAAAATAGTTAATAAATAATTACCTGGCCAGTTAGTGGCTATCTCAAAACTCTTTTACAAGAGTTGGTGACTATGTTTTGTAAGGGAAGGTATAAATATTTGTACTTTCAGCTATGGCTTTTACCTATGGCTTCATAGGTAAAGGTGACACCAAACACTTTATGATTATTAAAGTAATTTCATGTATAGGTACATTTTGGCCTTGAACAATCTCATTCAGCTCAATAGACACCCCTTTCCCCTGCCCAGGTCCCTATCCATTAAATCAAGGATTTACTATACAAACGCTTTTTCTAGGCACAATCACTTTCTGCTTTCAAGAAACTTTTCTCCCACACACAAGCCCAACATTTTATCATTTGATCTTGATAATCGCACACACAAGCCTTGGAAACAAGAGGTAAAAATCAAAAGAGAAAACATCTCTCACTGATACACTCAACTAAGCCTTCCAAGCAGACAGTCCGCTCTTTCCCAGTGGTGGGTTTCCATAGCATTATCTTCAGACGGGATTCAGATGACAATCTTTCAGCGATAGATGTGTTGGTGGCCATTTCTCAGCAAATCCGGTCTTTGTGGATGTAAATCAAGAAATGAAGGCAAAAATCCTGAAGAGCCAAGTTCCCCCTTGGGAAAAAAAAAACCTCCACTGACAGAAGAGAGAAGAGAGTCAGCCGGCCAACCTGCGCAAGCGCCTCTGAGAAAGGAGCATATTGGTTTCCTTCACTATCAGCGGCATGATGAAGACCACCGTTAAACTGGTCTGCAAAAAAAAAAGATAGGAAGAGCTTTGAAGGCAGAGCCACAATGTGGTTGAATGCAATTATGGCACTAGCTCTAGAGCCGGGGTGTCAAACTCAAGGCCCAGGGACTAGATCCGGCCTGCAAGGTGCTTAGATCTGCCCTGGAAACAGCAAAGGTCCAGTCCGTGGTTCTTCTGCCAATGAAAACAGAGCTCGGGAGGGCAGCTCGTGGCCCTCACAAGCTCCATTTTCGCTGGCAGAGGGTCGCAAGAGGCCATTGCAGCTGAAAATGCAGCTCAAGAGCCCATTTTTGCTGGCGGAGTGCTCGGCCACCACAGACGCCCACGACACGAGTGATGTCGAGCTGGCCATGCACAACCTGGCCACGCCCCTCCTGGGCCTCCAAGGTCAAACACAACCCTGATGTGGCCCTCAATGAAAACAAGTTTGAAACGCCTTCTCTAGAGGGTATCAAACATTACAAACCAAAGTGAGCCACAGTGGCACAGTGGCACAGTGGTTAGAGTGCAGTGCTGCAGGCTACTTCTGATGACTGCTGGCTGCTTGCAATTTGGCAGTTCGAATCTCACCAGGCTCAAGGTTGACTCTGCCTTCCATTCCTTCCGTGGTGGGTAAAATGGGGACCCAGATTGTTGGGGGCAATAGGCTGGCTCTGTAAACCACTTAGAGAGGGCTGTAAAGCATTGTGAAGTGGTATATAAGTCTAAGTGCTATTGCTACTGCTATTACACAGAGGCAGATCCAGATTTGCCATCCCAGGTATACTTAGAAGCACTTTATACCTGATCAGTCTGTTTGCCCAAGTGGCCCAATATTGATTATTTTGATGGAAGCAGCATCCATCTGATCCATTTTCTACTCTAAGAGGAGCCAAAAGTTCTGCTTTGCTCATGCCTTTCTCCTTAGTTCTAGGTTGCTTCTCTCCTTGATTAGTTCCCACCCATTGCTTCTTGTTCTGCCCTTTGGAGAATAGGTTGACTTCCTTTTCTTTGTGGCAGCCCGTTAAGATATCAAAACACTGGTATCATGTCAACCCCAGTCCTTCTTTTCATTAAACTAGATGTGCCCAATTCCAGCAACTGTTCTTTAGTTTTAATCTCCAGTCCCTTAATCAGCTTTGTTACTCTTCTCTGCACTCTTTCTAGAGTCTCAACAGTCCTTTTAGATTGTGGCGACCAAAATTGGATGCAGCATAAGTCTTATCAAAGCCTTATAAAGTGGTTTTAGCACTTCATGTGATCTTGATTCTATCCCTCTGTTTATGCAGCTTTGAACTGTGTTGGCTTTTGGCAGCTGCTGCACACTGCTGGCTCATATTTAAATGGTTGTTCACTAGGCCTCCAAGATCGCTCCAGTTTCTGCAACTTGCCCCTGATGATGGAAAGCATGCACTTGTCAAACTATATAATCCCGCATGGAAGAAATAGTTAGCATAAGGAAAAAGAGGGCTCTCCAATTAAACTCCTCATGTGTGTTTGCTGAATGACAGGGCAAGTGAGAACTGCCTCCGACTCCATTCTGGATTCAATTCCCCACCCTTAATTTAACTGATGGCATTTCTCCACAAGGGAACAGCTGTCCATTTTTTCTGCTGAGTTAACCTCTATGGTAGAGGTCACATTTAGCCAGAGGTGAGATTCTACCAGTTCGGAGCAGTTTGGGCAAACCAGTAGCAGCTCCGACGATCAGCTGGGAGAGAACTGGTTCAGTCCGACGATCAGTGGGGTCTGCCCACCTGCCCTTGAGTTTTACTGACCTATATCCTTTCAGCTGAGTAGCTTGGCAGAGCGGATTGCCATGCGCATCAGCTGTTTTCCTCCTTAGCAGTAATGCAGAAGGTAACATTTCACAAAACTGTGCATGCAAGCGCAGCGCGTGCGCAATGACCAAACTGGTTGTTAAGCCGCTAAGATCCCACCACTGCATTTAGCCCAGCTTTTCCAATCCAGATACGTGGACTACAACTGAAAGAATGCCCCAGCCAGCACATGGCTGTTGCAGAGAATTCTAATAGTTGAAGTCCATGTTTGGAGGGCATTCATACTAAGGAAGGATGTTTTAGATCTTAAGAGGTGTTATTGTAAAGTCCCATATGCATTTACTCAGAGTTCTAACTTATCTGCATACTCTAAATGTGTTCAAGGTTGCAGCCTTCCTATCAGGTACCATTCTTCAAATACAGACTGTTGAGATGGCAGACCAATTACAGACTGAAAATTACACCCATTATCGAGGATACAGATCAAACCCTAACAATCTCAATTTCACATGAGAGCTGTTTCGTATTGAATGTCATGCAACCTATGAAGAAATTATATTCCATGTGTTACAGTTGTCAATCAGATGATTCATACAAATGCCATCTCCTGTCAAATTGAGGAAATGTAATCCTTTCAGGATAAAAAGGCAAGAAAGTTAAAATACATTGCAAATATATTGAAAGCTTCTATAAGGTTTGACTGCCCTTCATCTTCTTTGGATGAATTTTAGCTAAGAATGAAAACTATTCATTTTATTCTCCTTATTCAGAAAGTTTAAATATTCACCTACAACTGTTTCCGTTGAGAGATGCCATCAGAATGGGGACCAAGGGGCTGGACCCCAGCCAGCTATTAGCAATTCAACAGTGAAAAGATGGAGCCATCAATCAAGACATCCTTTATTTGACTCTTACTTCTGCCTTTATCTCATTGGGGCCACAATCCTTTTTTTTTAAATGAGAAGAAACTGCCATTGATTTAAACTGGATAATGTATAGTCGTGCACTCTAGCACTACAGTTTAACATAATGCTAAACCAGGAGTTTTAATCTGCTGTCTTAACAATTCCATATATCTGGGGGGAGGGGGGAGTTCCTTGCTGCTTGGTGGGGAAGGATATAATCTAAAAAGAAAAATAAGAAATGTTTTCTTACCATCAGAATGAAGAAATAGAAAACTTGCATCCATCCCAACCTCTCCTGGATCAAAGATACTAAGTACTAGAAGGAAAGGAAACACAATGAATCTACATCCTTCAAGGAATGCATACAAGTTTTATTTTTCTATTACTTTGTTTATGCATACAAATCTCTCTCTCTCTCTCTCTCTCTCTCTCTCTCTCTCTCTCTCTCTCTCATATACAGTAAAAAGTGTGTGTGTGTGTGTGTGTGTGTGCATGTGTGTGCACATGCAAGTATGCCGTATATACAAGGAAATATAAACATATACAAGGACACAAGGGGTGGTATTCACTTACTTTCCCTACTGGTTCATAAATGTGAGCGCATGTGTCACGTCCACCGTGCATTCATTTTGCCTAAAAAAAGGGGGCTAAATGCAATGCTGTACAGCCAGGGCAGGTTGGCGGAGCCACCCGCTATTTCTGTTACCGGTTCGGCCAAACCGTTCAAAACCGGCAGAATACCACCTCTGAAGGATCCCCACGGAGGCTCCTTTGCCTTCCTCTTTGTCTCTCTAAGTAGTTTTTCAACATTAAGCCAAGCTCCACACACAGCTCTTTTCAGAGGTGGACTAACGCAAGCTCTGCTCCATCATATCTGAAGCACAGCAGGTAGGAGAAAACTGGCACACCAGCCTAGACCTTTATGAGGGTATCAAACAGCATGCTTGAAAATGCTGTCTTATGATCACCAAAGCAGGGGAAAGGCTCTCTTTCTCCCAAAAGTCCCTTTGCAAATCTAAGCATCCGAAACGATATACACAAACTTCTCCAGAGGCAGAAGTGACTAAAGAAACCCACGTTTCTTCTCCTCACATCCGAACCTATCAGTGAGCCAAGTAGGGCAGAGACTAATAAGGAAGCCTGAGAGAGAAAATGGTCCTTAAGATGCCCCAGCCAGGAGCTGAGGAGATTTCTAAACGAATAGGACTTTAATTGCAGCACCGCAACGCTGCTTCGATTTTAAATTCTGAGGGAATAAAATGTTCTGCTGCTGAGGTCTGCACCTTTCATAAGGTTTATTATTCTATTACATTATGTTTTCATTGGGTCTTTATTGTGGCAAGCCTCCTGTGGGACAGTTTCTGCCCTTAAAAGGTGGCTTAGTAAAAAAAAAAAAACAGCCAATAAACTGTTCGGTCTAAATCCAACACTGCCGCCTTTGACTTCCACAGATCAGAGCAATGATCTCACACTGGAAATCTTTTCCAAATGCTGCCTCCTCTTCTCCTGAGAGACTGGCATTGCCACTCTGGCAAAGCGCTGCTCTCTTCCTGTACTATCTCCACATTCCTCCACATTTCTTTTTTAATTGTAAAAAAAAGAAAGAAAGAGGCATATCAAATAGCACAAATTAAATCAGAGGGTTGGGGAGAAACCTCTTCATGTAACTGCTGACTGGAATCAGGCAGCCTCTAAATTATACAAATAGTCTAGTGCTAAATCTGACTGACTGAAAGATAGATGCTGGGAATTGATTAATCTATTAAAATCTATTAATCTATTAAAAATTAATAGAGTAAAATTAATCTATTAAAATGACAAACTTAATAGGGCTTGAAAGCTAAACAGCCCAGATAACTGCACAGTACACAAACCAGCTCAAAATATTGTCATGTTTACTTTTTGCATGGAAATTAAATCTTTTCACTTGGGATATTTTATGCATCAATAAATAATGTTTCTGCTTTTTATCCCCTTCCATAAATCACTTCAAATGGTTCTGGAGAGATTTGGTCCAAAGTGCACTCGTTTCAACCGCTGGCAAAAACCTGGGTGCATTTATGTTTCATATGTTGCATTCTTTAAGGCTCTTCTTTTTCTGACAAGTTCAACATATTCCTGACGCGGACTTCCCACTAGGGGAGACAGCCCAGTTTGTGGAATCTCAGCTGGTTGCTATGGTGATGTACTGTCACAGATAACAGCAATCTTAGGTAGGGAAGGAAGTAGAGGATACAATTTGTCAGACACAAAGCCCTCGTGAATAAAGGAAGTTTGGACAATTGGAAGAATGGCAACGGCTAGGAATAATGAATTCTACAGAAGGTACGCCATTGTTATCTTCGCACAATGGCTGGTCTTATAGCTTTGAAAAGCACTGTGTTGCTTCCCGAGGTCATGAGGCAAAGGATTAGTAATTTCTTAGAGCAAAACCACTCCTGAGTCAGAAGAAAGCTGAGAGGAATCCCACACTGCTTATGCTCCCTCAAATCAGGATGGCCCATGCGTTACTGTAACATTGCCCCAAAACCAAGTTTTTTAAAAAGATACCCTTTCCAACCCCGGCACTTTTGTTTTGTTTGTTTGGTTGTTTGTTTTATTAGTTTTGTATGCCGCCCACTCCCGAAGGACTCCGGGCGGCTCACAATAAAACAGGGAAAGGGGAATAAATAAGACAATACAAAAAATTTAAAAATGCACAACATTCACAATTGAAGCGGGGCTGGATATTTCAACAGCCCCCAGCCTGTCGGAACAGCCAGGACTTGGTAGCTTTACGGAAGGCCGGGAGGGTGGTAAGGGTCCGGATCTCCACGGGGAGCTCGTTCCAGAGGGCCGGAGCAGCAACAGAGAAGGCTCTCCCCCGGGGAATCACCAGCCGACATTGGCTGGTAGATGGAACCCGGAGAAGGCCAAGCCTGTGCGATTGAATCGGTCTTTGGGAGGTAATTGGCAGGAGGCGGTCCCTCAGGTACCTCTATGGCGGTCTCTATAGTAGCCAACACCTTTGCCAAATCATTAACCGCATTCCTACATTGCACTCACATCTCTTCCAAGTTAGCCCTGTATTGTCTTGTGTGAATACCTCTGCTTCCTATCTGAAAACTCTACAACGCAAGGAACGCTGCCTTGCAGCTTTGACCCTGGGAAGGAGAAACAAACATAATGAACATCTGTAGAGATTCTCAGATTCTCGCCCCTGCGCTTTACTCTCCGTTATCTTCCCAGCCGACCGGTTTGGGCGAACCAGTAGCACCGAAGATCAGCTGCGAGCAAACCGGTTTGCTTCAATAAGCGAGTGAGCCCACCCGCCCGCCCTTGCATTTTACTGACCTTTATTTTCTAAGCTGAGTCGCATGGCAGTTGACATGCCCCAACTGTTTTCCTTCTCAGCGGTAATGCAGAAGGTAAGTTTTCTCTAAACCACCCACATGCGCATAGTGCACGAAGCATGCAACTCAATTAAATCGGTAGGATCCCCCCCTGCTTTTAGTTATACAATTTGGGATGAACACCCTTTGAACGGTGTGGGAGTAAGAATGGATTTCCAGAAGGGGGAAAAATTACAGACTACAGGAACCAGGAGCACTACTCAGGTGACCCTGAGGACACAGATAAGCCTCCAAGTGCTTTAAGGACCCTCTGAAAGGATGCAAGTGACCAGCTGCTGAATGCAAGGAATATAAATCCTTCCATTCCCCACTATCCTCTCAGAGCTGAAGCAGCTTCTCGATGAGAAGCGAAACATCTTCAAAAGAAAAACAAACAAACAAGAAAGTCCAGTTGCCTCCAGAAAAAGCACCTTTGGGACAAACATAAGGAACTTTGCTTAGTCTAAAAGCCCCCAGAAGAGACTCACTTGTAAACATGAATGCATATTGGTTGTTTACATAAAAGGAGCCAATGGGAGAAGGAACTCGGTTCTTATGAGCCATTTTGCAGGTGAGCAATGCAGCAAGTAAAGCAAGTTGTTAAAATATTCATGACTGGGAGAGACATGGGAACAAGGTCAGCCAATGAATAGACACAGCAACTAAGTCAGACAATGGAAGCTTAAACAGATCTAACTCTGTGCAGAGAATTGAAACAGAAACTTAACTAAGAAGTCTGGGTATTAAGCAGTCTGTTGCTCTGAGAAGTAAGAAAGCAGTCTGTCTGGGCTTGTCTGCTGAAATGAAGCTAACTGTTTATGTTTGCCTGTAACTCTCCTGCCTTCTGTTTACTTGGAAGAACCACCTGTTGGTATTGTACATTTATTCATCTATTCTTATGCATATAAAGAAGTTAATGAATCATTAAAAAAACAAAAGAAAGCTGATGGGACAATGCATTTTCGTAAGAATGGTCAGGCCCCAGCTGAAATGTCAGCTACGTATAGCAAATATTATGGCAATAAATAAAAATAAATAAGAACAGCTTGTATTTATTCCTGCATTTACATTTTTATTCATTTCCTGCTATTTATAGCCCACCCCATTCTCCATCCTCAGATTTGCTTGGCCATTGTTGGAAATGACATCCAAATTGGGGGTGGCAACTTGGACAGGCCCACTGCATTGGGATATAATTCTACACACTCAGATTTCCTTCACAAAGCACGAAATCACATTGGGACTTGCATGTCCTCGGCTTCAAGTCATGCGTGAACTCATGCATTATAGCTTTATATTTTGCATGAAGCCAGCTGCTTATTCAACAGACCATTTTTTTTTTAAAGTAGCTTCATGTTCTATCTACACAACAGAAATATGACTTGTTAATTGTGTCACCTTACATTTGCTAAGATGCTGTTAAAAGAAACGAGCAGGAGTTGGAACTGGCTGCAGACATTACTGCTGAAAAAATGGATACCTTTAATTTTGAGAAAGGTTGGTTGGTTTTAATTCTATTTATAATATTTACCACATTTTCAGACTATAAGACACACCGGGGTATAAGATACACCATGATTTTGAAGAGGTAAATTTTTTAAAAAAGTTTTTGCACTCTGCATGCCTCCCAAACCCTCTGCACACCTGTTTTTTTGCCCACCCCCAAAAGGCGAAAAAAAAGCATGCAGAGGGTTTGGGAGGCTTGTACTGTGCTCTTGGGAGCTTGGGGGGGGGGCAAAAACAGCACATTTTTGCTCATTTTTGACCTCCCCAGCCCCCAAGAGCACTTTATAAGCCTCCCAAACCCTCTGCACATCCATTTTTGGAAAGGGAGTGGGGTTTCGGTAGGCCAAAAATGCTGTATTCAGTGTATAAGATGCACCCAGATTTTCACCCTCTTTTTTTGGGGGGGGGGGAAAGGGTGCCTCTTATACTCCGAAAAATACGGTAAATATGGCATCCTTCCTTGCCCGGTTACATCTTTCCCTCCTTTCTCCATAAAGGGTTAGTGTTCCTTTTTCCTACCTTATCAAAATAGCTACTAATTGTTCTTTTGTTCTCTGTATCCTGGTTTTTTTTTTTTAGTTCTGTTTTCGCTGTTTCTGCTAGATTTATTTATGTATTTATATCCTGCCTTTACTATTTTTTTTATAAATAATTTAAGGTGCCAAACATACCTAGCATTTCTTCTTCCTCCTATTTGAGGTGGGTAGGGATGAAAGAAAGTGACTGATCAGAAATCACCCAACTGGCTTTCATATCTAAGACGAAACTAGAACTCACAGTTTCCTGGCTTCTAACTTGATGCCTTGTAAATACTATACAAACCAGTGAGAAACATGCCCTAGGCTCTTTCTTCCTGCTGCAGAAACAGGGAGGATTCTCTTTTCTAGGTGACACAGAGATGAGTAAGGGAAGCCATAAGCATAGAAATATAGTAGGAAGTAAAATTATTTATATCTCCATCTTCCTGGACAGCAACATCGTTAGATATGCAAAGTTGGCTCTCCTTGTGTATTATCCTCCCCATTACACCCACACACATATACCATATTTTTCAGAGTATAAGACACACCAGAGTATAAGACGCATCAAGGTTTTGAAGAGGCAAATTAAAAAAAAGTTTTTTCACTCTGCAAACCTCCCAAAAACAGCCGTCCCCCCCCCCCCCAAAAAGGCATGAATAACCTTTAGGGGGCTTGCAGAGTGCTCCGGGGGGGGGGGAATGAGCAAAAACCAGGCCCATTTTTGGTTAAAAAAAGGGCATGGATAGCTTTTAGGAAGTTTATAGAATGCTCTTTGGGGCTGGGGGGGGGGGTGTTAAAATTGAGCAAAAATGGGCCATTTTTTGCTCATTTCTGCCCTCCTCAGCCCCCAGGAGCTCTTTGAAAGCTTTCTAGAGACACTCGCTTCGGCAGCACATATACTAAAATTGGAACGATACAGAGAAGATTAGCATGGCCCCTGCACAAGGATGACACGCAAATTCGTGAAGCGTTCCATATTTTTTATTTTAAAAAAAGGAAAAAAAAAGAAAGCTTTCTAGAGACTATGCACGGCCATTTTGGTGAAGGGGGCAGGGTTTTGGGAAGCAAAAAATGTTGTATTCAGTGTATAAAACGCACCCAGATTTTCAGCCTCTATTTTGAGGGGGAAAGCTGCATCTTATACTCCCAAAAATACGGTACCTTAAGAGGTTGGAAAGGTGAAAGGGAAGGAAAAGAGAGGCAGCTTGGTCTAGTGGTTAAGGCACAAGATTAGAAACCAGGAAACTGGATCACGTCTTTGAATATTAGAATGATAGGGGAAGGGGGGGAAAGGGAGGGGGCTAAAATAGAGATAGAAATAAGAGGGGGGGAAATAGCAAAAACGATGTTAAGATGATACAATGTATGGTAGAACTATGAGAAGGTTTAGAATTGAAGGATGATAGTAGAAATTACATGAGTAAAAATGAAAATGAAATGTAATTACTAGGAATAATACTGTTATGTTTATTGGTATTGAACTGTATGGCTCCCAGGAATCAAACCATTCACGCAATGAGATGTATAAAAATATAGAAACAAAGAAACTGTGATTTCTAGTCCTGCCTGAGGCATAAAAACTGACTGGGTGACTTTGAGCCAGTCTCTCTCTCTCTCTCTCAACCCACCTCACTTCTGAGGGCTGTTGTTGTGGGGAAAATAGGAGGAAAAAATAATATTGGCTACTAGTTGATAACCCGGCGTTGCCTGGGTATTTTTTTATCCTAATCTTATATTAGACAGGAAAAGCCCTGATTTCGGTAACAATTAAATTAGTTCCAAATGTTTTTCCTGTGCCCTCAGAAGCATCAAAGAAAGTGATACCATCTTATTTTCTAATGTTTCCCCCTTGCCGGAGGGAGCCCCCCTGTGGACTACTGTGAGGCTGTAACCTTGGCGACTTCACTGCACTGCACAGTGGAAGCCATTTTACGGCAGTACGGTAGAAGCCATTGTAAGGCACAACAGGCTGTATCTTAGCAGAACACACACCCAAAGGGGTCTTAGGGGTGTCTTACCCCCACAGTATTTGTTTCCAGAGAGTAAGTCATCTGTGTACCAAGTTTAGTTGAAATTGCTCGAGGCGTTCCAGAGTTATGCTGGAAAACACACACATACACACACACACACACACACACACACACACACACACACACCATTATATATAGAGAGATTTACCAATATTGGAGTTATTTATAAAAATAATAAAGACAGGATAAAAAAGCATATTTTAAAAAATGCAATTTGCCATAGGGAAGATCTCCCGAAACAGCAGGCTTTCAAACATACAAGTTAGCAGCCCCACAAAAGACGACGTTTGTATGAATAAGTCAGCAGGAGCCACAGGATGGGAATTTGACTGCAGTGATTTGAATGTCCTCTGGATATGCTGAAAGCATATTTTTCTAAACCAAAAATCCCCAAAAAGTTATGTTTTCTCTGACAGTTAACCTTTTTGTCCTTGAGATGTAACAAATATTACTATTAATGCATCCTTTAATGAAACTATGCTGAAAAGAAAAGCCTGTTGGATCTTAAATTTTCAATAAAATGTTCACTTCGGTACAAGTTGTTCTCCACCGGTTGCTAAGTGACTGAAGTTACAACCGATTCCAACCTCCTCTCCCCAAAACAAACTCGCAACCCAATTCCAAAGTTTCGACTGCTACCTCCCCCCACAGTCACATGACTGCATTTTGAGCGCTGAGCAACCGTCAAAATTTTTGGTCATTTGCAGCATCCCGTGGTCACATAACCACAATCTGTTTTAGCAAATCTGGCATTTACCTACTTCATTTCAGCAAAAATGGCCCATAGCAAACAACATGTATATTTCATGATCGCCACATTTGCTTAACAACTGCACATTCACTTAATGACTGTACTGATTTGCTTACCATGTTTCCCCAAAAATACGACCTGTCCTGAAACAAGACCTTGCCACATTTTTCGCGTGGGCAAAATATAAGCCCCCCCTGAAAATAAGCCCCCTGGACAACTCCCCCCTCCGGCCAGGCAGAGCACCGCTCACCGACCTAGTGGTATCCCGAAGGCGCCAAGCTGCGGGAGCCAGGGGGAAAGGTGCTCATGTTGCTTGGCGCCTTTGGGATACCGCTAGGTTGGGGAGTGCTGTTCTGCCTGGCCGGAGGGAGGAGTTGCCAGGTGGCTGCTCTCTTGTGAGCGGGCTCCCGAAGAGCTGGGCACAGCCTCAGGGGTGAAGCAGCCATGAGGTGACACCTGGCAAACCCCCTCTCCAGCTGCAGAGCGCCATTCACTGACTTAGGGGCTACCCCTAAGGCGCCAAGCTACGTGGCACTCTGCCCGCCCCCCAGCTCCTGCAGCTTGGCACATTCGGGATTCGCCCTAGATCAGTGCATGGAGCTCTGCCCAGCTAGGGAGGGTGGTTGCGCGAGCGCCTGTTCCGCCGCAGCTTGCATGTGTGCATGGTCACCTCATGGCTGCTTCACCCCTGAGGCTGTGCCCGGCTCTTTGGGAGCCCGCTCGCAAGGGAGCAGCCGCCCGGCAACCCCAAAACAATAAGCCCTCCCCTGATAATAAGGCCGAAGCCATATTTTGTGGGACAAAAGTAAATAAGACCCTGTCTTATTTTCAGGGAAACACGGTAATGAGTGCTGCAAAAATAGATTGTAAAATTGGGTCTATCTTGTAATGATTGGTTTATGGCCATCAACACTTCCACCCAGAATGAGCAACCTTCCTTATGGTTGTAAGTCAAGGACCAACTGTATGAGTTCTTTCATTGCTGCAACGATCCTGATTGCTTTTCAGATCTGTCTTACCTGACCCACAGCGGCCCCGATACTGCCGGTGCCATCCACAATCCCTGTCACGGTTGCAAGAGCCTCGCTACTTCCTTTGATCGCGTCCTGATGTCCCAGGTCAGCAGAAATGGCAGAGCTGATCATGTTGGAAGGGCCTCCAATAAAAAAGCCTACGAAACAATCAAAAGGAAAATGCAGCTAAGGATGAGAAGACGGAAGAAGCGGGCTCTGTTTCCGATACAAAGCAAGACTATCTTCATCTGAACTTGCAACCTTGCCCCTTAACCAAAGAAAACTGTCAAAAAGTCAGACCAGCCATGCATCCAAACATCAGTGGAAATATTAAAATGTGCTGATTTAGTTTAGAGTCATTGTTAGTTTGCAATCACACAATCATTCCCCATTGGCTGGGGAATTCTCGGAGTTGAAATCTACACATCTTCAAGCTGCCAAGGTGGAGAAACACTGGTCTAGACCCGGGATGGCAAACCTATGGCACGCTTCCCTGAAGCCTCCGGAACACAAAAAACCAGCCCTACAGGCAAGCCAGAATTTTGGAACAAACTTCCAGTTTGCTCGTAGGGCCGGTTTAAGCCCTCCGGAGCCTTCAAGGGCATTCCGGAGTCTTCCCTGAAGGCTCCGGAGGACGAAAAACGACCCTACAAGCAAATCAGAAGTCACTTCCAGTTTGCTCATAGGGCCATTTTTAGTCCTCCAGAGCCTTCAGGGAAGCCTCCTGAGGGCTCCTGAACGCTCCAGAGGGCTAAAATGACCCTACAAGCAACCCAGAAGTGACTTCCAGTTTGCTCATAGGGTCGTTTTTTGCCCTCTGGAGGGGCGGGGGTGGGAAGGCTGTTTTTGCCCTCCCCAAGCTCCTATAAAGCCTCTGGAGCCTGGGGAGGACAAAAAAAGCATGCAAAAAATGGGGGGAGCGCCTGCTGAGGGGTGTTGTGCATTGCATTATGGGTGTGGGATGCCCACGCACCCCCCCCGGGCTCCCCCCACTTATGACATGTGAGACAAAAAAGGTTCACCATCACCGGTCTAAACTATTGCTTATTCGCAATCTTGCTCGTGCTTTTCTCATCGTTAAGTTTTCATAGTCTAGGTCCATGATGTCAAACCTATGGCATGCGTGCCAGAGGTGGCACGCAGCACCCTCTCTGATGGCATGCGAGCCGTCGCCCCAGTTCAGCTCTGCCATACATGCATGCACACCTCCCTCTGGCCAGCTGGCCTTCGCAACTCTGCCATGCATGCGCAGGTGGTGGGGTGTATGCGGGGGGGGCAGGGTACATGGGTAGGGCTGTGTGTGCATGTGTAGGGGTGGGACACATGCACAGGGCCCATGGGCGCATTGCATTTTGGGGCTTTGGGCACGCATATGCATTCACACACACACAACACACACACACTTTGGGCACTCGGTCTGGAAAAGGTTCGTCATCACTGGTCTAGGTCATGTCAGCAACTGGCCCACGCAAATAAGTGAAGCCCCATCCACAGGATGCAGGCAGCATGCAAAACCGCACCCCCTTTAGTCTGCAGAAGAACCTCTCTTCACGGAACCAGCCCCTGGTGCGCAAAAGGTTGGGGGCCACTGATATAGTGTCCCATTAGTCAATGGAAATTAGATAACCACCTATGTGTTTGCTCCCCTCTCCCAAAGCTGCTGATTGTGAACTTCTGGAAGAAGGGAAAGCAAAATTTACAATATTCCTTAAATGCTATGGCAGTAGACCCAAAGGTGCTTTTTCAAAAGGCAACTGGATTTTCTGGTTTTTCTTTGAAGATGTTTCACTTCTCATCCAGAAGATTGATACGATCTGAAGAGAAACCAGAGCGTTTTAGTTATACTAAGATTTATACTCTCCTCCAGAAGCTTTTTGGATGAGAAGCGAAAAGTCTTCAAAGAAAAACCAGAAAGTCCAGTGGCCTTTTGCAAAAGCACCTTTGGAAAAACCATGACCTGGATGACTGAGAATCTACCCAGACACCGACGGCAGTAAAGTCTTGTAACATACTAGACTTCAAATGATTGCTTCATACGTTGCAGTAAACCACGATTTTAGTATTGAATAACCCATTTGGTTATAGAAGATGCTGTTATAAATCTGCTGGATTACAAATAACAGTGGTTAGGTTTGCCTATCACACTAGGCAAAGACCAACAAGCCAGACAGGCTACAGCTGGAAGAAAATATTGAAACAAGCCAAGATATGACGTTATGAAAACAGATCTTTACTGTCCCTGAAAATATGTTGATCTTTTACCTGTAATCGCCATGATAACAGCATTGATAGGTTTATTATTTGGGGAACCTATGGGAAGAAAGAAAAGAAAAAGGTCATAATTCTTTTTGCCACAACAGATAAAAAGTTCAGGATTGGCTGAAAAGCAGATTATAAAAGAGACCCTTTACAAAATTATGCATTGGCGGGGTATGTTAACAGTGCCTTAATCTTCTGCTGCAACAGAGGGTTTCTTTAACTTTGCCTTCACTGATGGTTAAGTATGCTTCCCTCTCAAAACCAGGGGAGGAAGATGAGGAAGACAAGAGAAGTTATATGCTAGCTGTATTCAGTTGGGTCCATAGTTGAACTACTGGAGCAATTTTGGATCAATAAAACTTTGATTCTCCCTGAAGTGGAATAGAACATTTAGCAAGGCAGCCAAGAACACTGGACTGAAAGGACCTTACATTTCATAGATGAACCTACAAAACCAAAGGGAACAGCTTGTTCCCTTTCTTACTGAAAGCAAGAATTCAGCAAAAGGGGTTTTGCCAAGCACTGATCTAATCAAGCGATATGGCCAAGAGTGAGTGATGGAAGCTGCTAATGCAATATTTCAACGGAAGTGCAGACTTGAGGACTATCTATGAAACCTCCAAAATAATAACAAGCTTTGCTTTTGCTCACTGCTCTAACCCAGAAAGGGTTAAATCAAAAGAAATGAATCAAGGGGGAAACCCACAGGTGCTCAATTCTAAAAATTACAGGGTTTCCAGCAAAATGATAGAAGCAATGGATTTCAACTAAAGCTTATGATACTTCAAAGCCATAATTACCCTAAGAAATGAGCAGTAGCAAAACCACTACTGTCACTTGTGCCCATGGCCTGAACACCGGCAATGATCCAATAAAGGTACATCTGCACAAGTGCAGATAGCGCCCTCTACTGGAAAAGAATATTCTCCTTTTCCTGTTCATTCCAGCACACAATGGAACACTCAGTTTGTGGATCTCCCAGAAGCACCTGGTTCACCACTAATGAAAGCAGGATGGAAAGGAGGAAAGCAGAAGAGTTTTACCTGCCTGGCTTATTCAGCAGGCTTCTTGTAATATTTTTTTTTTTAAGGTTGCTGAGAATGCTATCTCTTATTAAACTCAAAAGCAGAGTTGATTGTAACCCATTTCAATTGCTGATTTAATACGGTAAAGAAAACAGGGCCTCCCTATGTTTCGTGCATAAGATAAGGAGGCTAGATAAACAAGCTCATGCCATGAAACCTATTGTGCAGGAAAATACTCACGGCTGTATCCAAAGAGAGATCCAATAGCCAAGATGAGGCTAATAGCTAATACAGGAGCTCTTTTTTGTAGCACATCAGATATAAAACCTTGGATAGTACCACCTGTAGAAATAGAAGGAATAAAGACTATCACAACAGATCGTAATCATTATGCGCACCAAGAATCAACATTTATTGCTTTACTGTTTTTACAATGCTGGAAGCTACCCAGAATCATTGGACAGTGAGATGGTAGGCATATAAATGTAATCTTTTTTTTAAAGCACAATTGGCTACAAATTTAGCTGTCTTTCATACATTGTGTTGACTGGAAGATTCTCCAGCCACTGTTCTAAACCATCTTTTTTCCATTTTGGTTTTCTCCAAAGTGAGACTTGAAGTTTCCAGACCGCCCAGATAGCAACACTACTGGTAAGAATTTTGGGATTTGAAGATGGGGGTGTGCCCAACTGTGGGGAAGCTGCTGTAGGCAATTAGATTGGTGTAGTGCCAGTTTGATATAGTAGTTAAGGTGTGGCCTAGAAACCAGGAAACTGTGAAACTTACGCATCAAAGCCCACTGGGAGACTTTGGGCCAATCAACAGGAGACTGTGAATTCTAGCCCACTTAGGCATGAAAGTCCACTGGAAGGACTTTGAACCAATCATCAGGAGACGGTGAGTTCTAGTCCCGCCTTAGGCATGAAAGCCCACTGGAAGGACTTTGGACCAATCACCAGGAGACTGTGAATTCTAGTCCCGCCTTAGGCATAAAAACCAGCTAACTGGCTTGGGGCTAGTCACTCTCTCTTAGGCCACCCACCTTATAGAATTGTTATTGTGGGTGTGAGGAAGAAGTATTATGTAAGTTCACTGTTTTGAGTTACTTATAAAATAATAAAGGCAGGATAAACTCTAATAAATAAATACATTTGACATCCTCCTACTACATCCATCATCATTTTGCCTGTCAGTCACTAATTGGTAGACAAGCGGTGTCTACTTAGTTTCTAGAAACTAGAATTCTCACCCACATCCTGCCACGTCCTCTTCTAATCCCACAATGAACTGAAAATGAAATATAACAACAAAAAGAATTTGTCTTTTGCTTCATAGTCATACCTATAATGCCTCCAACATCATACCAGATTGAGAGCTGGTCGGCTTCTGCCTCCTTCCAACCAAAATTGTTGCTGAGGTAGAAAGGCAGCCAGAAGAAGAAGGAGTAGTTCACTAGCTTCAGGCAAGCATAGGCCAAGGAATACTGAAACAAATAAATACCATCCCAAGAGAAAATCTGTTAGAATCAAAACAACCCTAGCTGAGCTAGCATGGCTTTGTAATTCTATAGAGCAGGGGTGTCCAACCTTGGCAACTTTAAGGTTTGTGGACTTCAACTCCCAGAATTCCCCAGCCAGATGATTATACCTTTATTAAAGCTGTAGGATGGGCACAAGTGAGAGTAGTGACATTGTTGCTGTTCAGTTGTTAGGATAATTAGGATTTTGAAGTATCATAAGCTTTAGTTGAAATTCCTTCTGTCATTTTGCTGGATCTCTGTAATTTCTAGAATTCAGCTTCTGGAAGTGGCCCCCTTGATTTATGTATTTATTTCCAAGGTTGGCTAACTTAAAAGTGAATCAGGTTCATTTTTTTCTATTCCAAGGAATGCCTGACATAGACTGTCAGATCTTGAACAGAAAAATCTGAACCTGATCCATTAGAAAATGGGTTGGATGAACTGGAATCAGTTACCGCCTGTCAGTCTAACTCAATGCACCAGTATGAGAGAAACAAACAATGGGAAGCGCTACCTGGCTTTCTTAAAAATGCAGAATGAGTGACGCTGTCTCTTCCCACAAGGTCTACGCAGCATTATTTAATATTGACTTAGTCAGTGAGTCTCAATCTCAGCAACTTTAAGATAGGTGGAGAACTCCCCAGAGTTCTGGCTGGGGAATTCCGGGAGTTAGAGACCCACACATCTTACAATTGCCAAGATTTAGAAATACTGGATGAGGTAGACTTTAGGGGCAGGTCAGGGGTGAAATGCTACCGGTTTGGACCGGTTTGCCTGAACCGGTAGTAAAAATGCTACCTGTTCCCCCGAACCGGTAGTAAAAAAAATGCTACTGGTTCGGGCGCATCAGTTTTTCCGACTATCAGCCGTGATGCACGATTTATATTAGCTAGAAAGCAGGATCTCCTGCTTTCTAGATAATCTAAATCATGTGGCACAGCGGATTCCCCTCCCCTCACGGTTCGCTGCAATAGCAGGCTCCACCCACCTGCCCGTGAGCTCACATTGCTATTGAACCGATAGCAAAGGTAAGTGGATTTCACCCATGGGGCAGATGGACACTTTTGGAAGTCGACAGTATGTAACGGAATTCTCAAGGGTAATGCCAGTCAGAAACCACACAATGACAAGGAAGGAAACTTAATTAGTTTGCTCCTCACCACCCCAAGATGTTGTCTATCACTTCACTTACTTCTGCCTCTCTTTTTTGGCGGGGGGCAGGTTGGTATATTGCTAAGCTAAGAATTGGTGTGCAGCTGTCCACTGTTCCTTTTCTTCTATTTCCTCTTGCCCCATGTGGGCACTAAAGATATTCCTAGAAATAAAAACAAAGCTTTGCAGCATGCTAGCTTCCATTTTTATTTAAGTAAAACTTTCTTGACTAAAAATACCGGAGGGGGGAAAGGAGATTTGGGGGGCGGGCACCAAGACAGTATCCTTAAAAATACTTGTGCCCATAGATATCATGTGATCTTGTTTCTTAGTTCTATCTATCTATCTATCTATCTATCTATCTATCTATCTATCTATCTATCTATCTATCACTGGAAGGGGATGATAACAGCACCCTTACCAATAAGACGCCAGGCAGACAGCACGCCTGAAAAAATCCAATGGCCTGGGATGGAGCATTTCTACCACTGCTCAGGTCTGATGCCTGAATGGTGTGATTCTGCTCATCGAAATCTTCATTCTCGTGGCTGCTAATTAATGGCTCAGTGGCATCTTCCTCAACAGCTTCACCCTCCCCTTCTGTGCCAATTTCAGGGAGGCCTAGGAGAAATCACAGAAAGGCAACCTAAAAAACAAAGGAAGGGACAATCCCCTCTTCTCGTGTCTGCTCTTTTGAGCTATGGTTCTTCCCTTCTGAATCGGCTCCCTTACGCTCTCTTCTTTCCCTTTCCTCGGGCTGAGAAATGCTTCTGGATGGGGCTGTGCAGAAACACCCAAATTCTATTCTGACACACTCAAAAGAATCCTGTGTGATCCTGACACCGACTCTCTCCACTGTACGTGTCTGGCCGTTACTTGGAAGACCCAACAAATTAGTGCATTCCCTTTAGGACTGGAGTCAGACTTCTCCAACGGCAAGACTGGTATGACGTACTTGCAGTGTGACTAAATTTACAGTAGTAGTAGTAGTAGTAGTAGTAGTAGTAGTAGTAGTAGTAGTAGTCGTCGTCGTCCATTTGGATTATTGTAATGCACTGCACATGGGGCTGCCCTTGAAGAGTATCTGGAAGCTTCATCTGATACAGAGAGCAGCATTGTAGGTGATTGCAGATTCTATAACAGCTTTGTTCCCTATGCCATTCGCCTAGTAAACTCGCAAGATTCATTTTTCTCGCCATGTACATGTATCCATCCAAATTAGACTGTGGTGTTTTTCTGTGTCATAGAATAATATGTACAGGGTATGTGGGTATATGCATATTTATTTATTTATTCATCATGTTTTTAAGTGTATACTAGCCGATAACCCGGCATTGCCTGGGTATTTATTTATAGGGAGAAAATGTCTGACCAAACATAATTTCTACTGTTGGATTTTCCCCCTTAACAGAGGGAGCCCCCTTGTGGAGTACTGTGAAGCCGTTTCCATGGCCACTGTGCTGTACAGTAGAAGTCAGTTTACAGCAGTATAGTAGAAGCCATTTAAAGGCACAACAGGCTGCATCTTAACAGAACACACACACCCCCGAGGGGTGTTAGGGGTGTCTTACCCCCACAGTATTTTTCTCCAGAGAGTAAGTTATCTGTGTACAAAGTTTGGTTGAAATTGCGATCCAGGATTATGCTAGAACATACACACACACAGCCATTTTTATATAGATAGATTGAAGGTGGTGACCCTTTGGGAACTGTATGCAATGAAATTTCATTTTAATGCATGCCGATTTGTGTACCTTCAAAGTGACAATAAAGTTACACTAAGTCTAAGTTACGTGTGTTCCTAGAATACATATTGCACCTCTGCTCCACAATCTGCATTGGTCACTACATTAATTTTTAGCTTTGCTGTATGCCTTTTGGAATCACTTGTTTGTAAGATGGGTGGGGTACTGTTTAATTTGATAAATAGAGACAATTTCAAAGCTCTACCAGCCGCAGTTCTAATGGGCAGATGAGACTTGAAGAAAGATGCCCCACAACAGGTTTTTACAAGCCGGTTTCAGCATCTGAACAAATTAACTTTTTCTCTGCCACTTTTTGGGCTTCCTCTGCAAGCATAAAAAAAAAGTAAGGATGCGTATACTGTGTTTCTTTACAGACGCTATCGCTGAGTCCAAACAAAGAAAGTGCTTTGGTAATCACAAGAACAAATAAGATTGAAGTAAAATAAACATTCTGGTCTTATAACCACTAGCAGCATCTACCTAGTTGCATCTGAATAGCAAGAGGTGAACAACAAAGCTCTTTTCCCAACCTTACAAGGAAATCAGTTGCTCTTTGGTTCTTCCCTTCCTATCTAGAACATCTAAACCACCTTTTTGGGGGTATACAGAAGATGGCATATATAACAGCCATGCTTTGGATTCATGGCAGAGATCTGCACACTCACAAATCCATAGAGGCTGCCTTACATCAGGATAGAAATTCCATCCCAACCCATGAGCCGAGACAGCACAGTGGTTAAGAGTGCAGCAGTGCAAGCTACTTCAGCTGACTGCTAGCTGCAGTTCAAATCTCACCAGGCTCATGGTTGACTCAGCCTTCCATCCTTCCAAGGTCAGTAAAATGAGGATTGTTCGGGAGCAGTAGGCTGACTCTGTAAACTGCTTAGAGAGGGCTGTAAAAGCACTATGAAGCGGTATATAAGTCTAAGTGCTATCTTATCAGGTGCATCCAGGGTTTCCTGTTGTTTCACCCCACATGCAGCACTTGGCAAAACATTTTCAGGCTTTGGAGTCAAAGGCATACAGCCCACTTTGAAGTATTTTGCAACCTCATCTGCCTCTTGGAGGTATCATGACCAAAATTAAACTCTGAGGAAGTTGCTCTGAAGAACTCGGATGTAATAAAATGTGAATCCACTTCGAAGTACTCTACCAGGCCACAACAGCCCCATTAAAAGTTAATTCTGTACTGCGAGTCATCAGCCTCGATTCAGATGCAGCACTGCAGACATTTTGCCAAGCGAAATGTTGGAACGGTTTTATTACTGCCATATTATTGTTCTTGCAGTTGTCTTTTTAGTTATGAAGTTCAAAAACGTGCATCCCATTTTGTTCTTGTGTTGACCAATTTAGACTTGTTATAAAAGCAGGCTCAGTGGTGGGATTCAGCCAGTTCGCACCACTTCGGGAGAATCGGTTGTTAACTTTCAGAGCAATTTGGTGAACTGATTGTTGGAAGAAATCTTTAGGGCAGAGAACCGGTTGTTAAATGATTTGAATCCCACCATTGGGCAGGATACACAGTATAGGTCATCCTCAACTTATGACCACAATTGAACCCAAAACATATGTCGTTAAGTGAGATATTTGTTAAGTGAATTTTGCCCTGTTTTACGACCTTTCTGGCCTCGGTTGTTAAGTAAATCATTGCTATTGATAAGTTAGTAACCTGGTTGTTAAGTGAATCTGGCTTCCCCGTTGACTTTGCTTGTCAGAAGGTTGCAAAATGGGATCACGTGAGCCTGGGACACAGCAACCCGTTGTAAGTATGAACCAGTTGCCAAGCGTCTGAATTTTGGTCACACGATCATGGGGACGCTGCAAAGGTCATGACTCTGAAAAACGGTCACAAGTCACATTTTCCAGTGCGGCTGTAACTTTGAACGGTCCCTAAACAAACTGTTGTAAATCGAGGATTACCTGTTAACGTTTAAAATGGGGGGAAAAACTTGCCCTTAATGTTAGTATCCAACGCGGTTTTGAATATTTAATATGGATTTTGACTGGCGTGCCAAGTCAAAAATTAACTATGCCCCACTTGCAGTTTGGGTTTGAGAGCAGGAAAGACAAAACAAGTGAAAAGGTGCTTCTACTTACCTACTTCTTTGGGAGAAATCACAAGGCCAAAAAAGACAATAACTCCCCCAGCAAACTGGACTGATGATGTCACCAGGAAGGCATACTGAAAGGAGATAGGGAAAAACCAATGAGGATATTTCATGGGTGACTGTTGGATTCTCTTATCTTAAGTCAAGCAATTAATCCTTCCGGTATTTTATTTTTGCTTGTATAGGAAGTCCCAACATATTTTTATTGGAAGGCACAGTGAAACGCTGAGAAGTTTAATAAATAAAAACACACAATTCACGCTGAAATACGACTGGCTCCAATCCAGGTAGGACAATGACAGGAAGCCTCACCCACCTCATAGCCATACTGCAGAACCGATGAGGCAAGAAATGCTCCAAGGATATTACCCACTGATGCACAGGCACTCCAGAGTCCAAAAACAAATCCTCTCCTGAATGTGAAATTTTAAAAAAATAAATAAATTAAGTTGGGTAATAACTCGGGAGTCAGGCAATAAAAGAAAAGAAAATCTAAAGCAATTATTCCCCTTTAACAATTTGAACAAGGCAGATGCAAGCATTTCGTATCGACTCGTCGAAAAACCATTTTAAAATTCACTTCCCTCAAACAACATTGCATATACAGGAGTTCAGTTTTACAAGTTGATTTTTTTAGGACTATCACAACACTGCTACTATAAAGGAGCTGTGGTGGCACAGTGGTCAGAATGCAATATTGCAGGCTAATTCTGCTGACTGGCAACTGCCGGCAGTTCGAGACTCACCAGACTCAAGGTGGACTCAGCCTTCCATCCTTCCAAGGTTGTTAAAATGAGGACCCAGATTATTGGGGGAAATAGGTGACTCTGTAAACCACTTAGAGAGGGCCGTAAAGAACTGTGAAGCGGTATATAAGTCTAAGTGCCATCGCTATTGCTATAAAAAGTTACCCCATAAAAAGGTGAAGAATGTTCTAACGGAAAGCTTCTGTTACCAAGCACTTCGAAGTATTCTGGGTAGGACGGTACAGAAAGTGTGTTATCATGCTGTGCATGTCTTGTTTGTTTCAGCATGCACACTTTTCAGACCCAGAAAGGGACAACTGAAAATAATGGATTTAAGAATTAGAGAACGAGAAGCCATCCTTTGGATTAAAAAAAAACTTGAATAACTGAAGTGCATTCATTTGATTTTAAAAGTTCATATGTAAAATAATGTATGCTGTATGGAAAAAAAAAATCTACCCCAAAATTAAGATAACCTGAGGATGATATGCAGCATGTAGCTATATAGCAATAGCAATAGCACATACCGCTTCACAGTGCTTTACAGCTCTCTCTAAGCCGAGGTGGCGCAGTGGTTAAATGCAGCAGTGCAGGCTACTTCAGCTGACTCAGTTCTGCAGTTCGGCTGTTCAAATCTCACCGGCTCAGGGTTGACTCAGCCTTCCATCCTTCCGAGGTGGGTAAAATGAGGACCCGGATTGTTGTTGGGGGCAATATGCTGACTCTGTAAACCGCTTAGAGAGGGCTGAAAGCCCTATGAAGCGGTATATAAGTCTAATTACTATTGCTATTGCTAAGCGGTTTACAGAGTCAGGGTATTGCCCCCAACTATCTGGGCCCTCATTTTACCCACCTCGGAAGGATGGAAAGCTGAGTCAACCTTGAGCCTAGTGAGATTCGAACTGCCAAACTGCTGGCAGCCATGATCAGCAGAAGTAGCCTGCAGTACTGCACTCTAACCACTGCGCCACCGCGGCTCAATATCTTAACGTACAGACATAGTCTATACATAACAAGAATATACAGATATGTTTTTCTGATCACTCATGATTCTGGAGGCAAGCAATTAAGAAAATAAGAAGAGATATGAGACACAGTGGCTTTGAAGTCATAGATAGCGCCCTGCATTTAATTGCTCTTCAGGTAGCTACTTCTAAACATTCTGGAACAGCAGGCTTTATGGGGGTTACTCATGCTCTTGTTATCTCCCTGTCATATTCACCCATCCAGATCATCCAGAAACTTCAGCTGATATAGAATTTGGAATTTGGAATTGGAATTGATTTTATTTGTAGGCCGCCCTTTTCCCTGAGGGGACTCAGGGCGGCTCACAGAAACCAGGGAGAGGGGAATACAATACAATACAGTACTAAGACGACAACACATAATAAAATAATACGCAACATGCATACAACATTCGGGCGGGGTAATGGTCCTTATCCCCAGGCCTGACGGGCGAGCCAGTTCTTCAAGGCTGTGCGGAAGGCCTGGACGGTGGTGAGGGTACGGATCTCTACGGGGAGTTCGTTCCAAAGGGTCGGGGCCGCTACTGAGAAGGCCCTCCTCCTTGTGGTTGCCAGCCGACATTGGCTGGCCGATGGGATGCGGAGGAGGCCCAACCTATGAGATCTTATAGGCCGTAGGGAGGTAATTGGCAGAAGGCGGTCTCTCAAGTATCCAGATCCACTGCCATGTAGGGCTTTATGGGTGGTCAATAGCACCTTGAAGCGCATCCGGAGATCGACAGGTAGCCAGCGCAGCTCGCGGAGGATAGGTGTAATGCGGGTGAATCGGGGTGCACCCGCGATCACTCGCGCGGCTGCGTTCTGTACTAGCTGAAGTCGCCGGATGTTCCTCAAGGGCAGCCCCATGTAGAGCACATTGCAGTATTCCAGCCTAGAGATCACGAGGGCCCGAGTGACTGTTGTGAGAGCCTCCCGGTTCAGGTAGGGTCGCAACTGGCGCACCAGGCGTACCTGGGCGAATGCCCCCCTGGTCACAGCTGCTATATGATGGTCGAATGACAGCTGTGGATCCAGGAGGACTCCCAAGTTGCGAACCCTCTCTGAGGGGTGTAGAATTTGACCCCCCAGCCTGAGTGTTGGATTAATGGCCGAATTTTTGGGAGGAAAACACAACAGCCACTCGATAGCAGTCCTCATGTTCAATGGCCAACTTTGGTACTAACCACTGCTGCAAGAGATGCTTCAGTGTTTCTGAATGCAATTCAAGATGCTGGCTGATACTTTTAAAATCCAAAATGGTTCTGAGCTCGAGCATCAAAGATACCACCTTTCTCATTTAGATTCCTTCCATTCAACCCTGGTGGCCAGAGGGGCCTTATCTAACAGAAGCAGAGGAGAATAGGCACAACAGTTAGCCTACTCAGCAGCAGTTCTGCTCCTGAGGAATAGCTTGTCCCTGGACATAAGGATGCTCCTCACACATATTCATAGAGACCTTTCTTTGCATATGTATCACTTCAACATGCAAGACATACTTGTTATAATTCTTTATATTCTTAAAGATTCCCCTTGCACATATGTGCTAGTCATTCCCAACTCTAAGGGGCACTGCTCATCTCCGTTTCAAAGCCAAAGAGCCAGAGCTGTCTGAAGACATCTCCGTGGTCATGTGGCCGGCATGACTAAACGCCGAAGGCATACGGAACGCTGTTACCTTCCCACCAAAGGTGGTTCCTATTTTTCTACTTGCATTTTTTACGTGCTTTCAAACTGCTAGGTTGGCAGAAGCTGGGACAAGTAACGGGAACTCACTCCATTATGCAGCACTAGGATTCGAACCGTCAGACTGCCAACCTTTCTGAGCAACAAACTCAGCGTCTTAGCCACTGAGCCACCGTGTCCCTTTTATATTCTTAACAGTACGTTATTTGTTGCTGCTATCTTAACAGCCATAAAACTAGAGTCCATGAAGATTGAGGCACTAATAAATCTTGTACTTAAATAATCGAACACTAGCAGCCAAATCCTTGTTAAGTCTTACTGATTCTTTTCCAAAACGACAACCAGCCTTTGTCCTTATAAATAGGATAGAGTTTCACATTTTCACCTTGGCAGGAATTCAGCCCAACCATGATCACATGGCCGGTGCATTCAGTAAACAAAACAATGTGGACACACAGGCAACGCATGTTTAACAGGAAGAGGAGCCTTGCACAATAACCACACAGTGGAGAGGAAAGCCACTAAAAACATAGGTACAAGGGGGAGAACCAACTTTCGCATACCCAGCTTTGCCAAACCAGTTTCCCATGACAGCTACCACACAGGGCCAGCCCGTGGACTGCAGCAAGCCATTCACAATCCACAGGCAGCAGTAGAACCACTTGTTGTAGAAATGCAGCCATTCGGTAACAGTGCCAAACACAAACACCTAAAAAGAAACAAGAAAAAGAAGAAAATGGAGTGTCGATCCCAAATTAGTCTGGCCAAATAGATTCATGATGCTTTCTAGCCATGCTCTATATCAGTGTTTCTCAACCTTGGCGACTTTAAGTCCTGTGGACTTCAACTCCCAGAATTCCCCAGCCAGCTGTGCTGGCTGGGGGATTCTGGGAGTTGAAGTCCACAGCACTTAAAGTCGCCAAGGTTGAGAAACACTGCTCTATATAATTATTTATAGGCTACAAGTTAAGATCTATCTGGGCACAACGTCTCTAATTACTACGGCAAGAAAGCTTTTAGTAATTTTTTTTCCTATGTCTGTTACCAAACAGAAAACTGCATTTTTCCAAGCACACGCTTCAGCTGATCTAGAAGAGAATGTACAGAACTGGCACATTGTTAATTTTTAAAAAAATAAAAATTACCCTGTACGATAACAACTATAATTGGAATAAAATGGCTTTAGCAACAAGTATCATATTTCCTGTTTTTGCTCTCAAGAATATTTTAAGAAGCTGAAATCTCAAGAATATTTTATCAAATTAATGAATCATTTGGCTATAAAACACAATCTCCAGCACAGATACATCAAAATGTTCAGTCCATGCATTCTTTTATAAAGCTGAAGATCCTACTGAGTTTCTTGAATGCAATATCTTCATTTACTTAGAAGTGATTTCTGAGAAAATGTTACAGATGTTCAAAGTCAACTACTACCCAGGATAGCATATTTTCCCAACTTTGATTTTCCAACTTACCACTAAGGCAGAGGAGCACATCCCAAAGGCCAGAACCCAGCGCATGTTCAAGCGATCCCCAATAATACCACTAACAAAGAGGCCCTAAAATAATAATAATAAAAATTGTTATTCAGTAAGAATCAGCTGAAGAAAGTTGTGATAGTCAATGAAACGATTATTCTTTTCAATATCATCATCATCTAATGACCCCATAATCCCTTTCAGGGTGGAGTCTGGGCAACTGAATGGAACTAGCAGAGTGTTTTAATGGCCAGATGCTCTTCCTGTCGCCAATGCGGAGGTTCAGCAGATATACTCTCATTGTGCCCAAAGAGAGGAATATCTGCCTCTACCTAGGATCAAACTCACAGTCTCCCAACTGTGAGGAGAGAGCTCCATCTCTAGCCCACCACACCACTCCTATTCTTTTTAAGGTTGTATTTGTCATAAAGTCATACAATTCAGATGAGACTAATTTCAAGCCCTGTAAAATCAATAACTAAACTATGCAATATCTTATCTGCCACTGAGCAAATATTAGAATGCAGTACTGCTGGCTACTTCAGCTGACTGCTGGAAGCCTGCAGTTGGATCCTCATCGGCTCAAGGTTGACTCAGCCTTCCTTCCAAGGTCAGTAAAATGAGGACCCAGATCGTTGGGGGCCATACGCTGACTCTGTAAATCGCTTAGAGAGGGCTGTAAAAGCACTTTGAAGCGGTATATAAGTCTAAGTGCTATCTTATCAGGTGCATCCAGGGTTTCCTGTTGTTTCACCCCACATGCAGCACTTGGCAAAACATTTTCAGGCTTTGGAGTCAAAGGCATAGAGCCCACTTTGAAGTATTTTGCAACCTCATCATGACTAAAATTAAACCCTAAGGAAGTTGCTCTGAAGAACTCAGATGTAATAAAATGTGAATCCACTTTGAAGTAATCTATCAGGCCATAACAGCCCCATTAAAAGTTAATTCTGTACTGTAAAGCCATATATAAGTCTAAGTGCTATTGCTATTGGAATGATACGTTAGGAATATAATCTAACGGTTGGGTTGGCAATATATAAATCATGTAACAATGCTGTACCTGTTTCTTTAAATCATACTGTAAAATGTGATTGGTTGCTGTTTTCCTCAATCGGCCATAAAAGGGAGCCAGAATGACTGTTAGCTCTCTGTTTGTTAGATGCTGGGCTGATCTGATCTGAGTGTTTTGGAAGCTGGCTGTTAGAAAGTGCTGTGAGCTATTGTAAGTTTTGCAACTGCTAGCAAACTTTGAATACCGAACTGATTATATGATACTGGACTATGTTATTTGGATTATCCTGTTATCTCTGAGAAAAAGATGCTAAAATCTGAGAGAAAAAAACAGCAAAAATAAAGAAATGCTCAAGGAACAACTTTTCACATTTCATGTGTTCTGAGAACATGATCACCAGCACAAAACAAATGGAAAATATCTCAATACTCTAAAATATTTGGCCCGGGGGTGGGGTGGGGGGATGACACAAGCATTAATATGTGATTTTGCCCACTTGAAAGATGCATTAATATTTTTACACAATAAAATGAGATCATTCAAAAATTACTCTTCCTGTTTAGACTACCATAGATTTTTTCCAAACGGATGCCTGTCAAAAGTAAGGGGTCTATCCCCTTGGCAGCAAATGATGGAATTGTAACCAATTTGGTGTATGGTTTAGTTGTTGGATTGAACAAGTGAGACATATCTTCAAATCCATGATCAGTTGTGAAAACTTGCTGGGACTGTTATTGTGGGAACAATAGGAGAGTGAGCACTGGGTATGCTTCCTTGAGTTCCTGAATAAAAAGTGGGATATAAACTAGCAAATAACTAAGCTCATCTAGAAGAAATGGATCAGGAAAGGCTGCTGCTGTCAGCCTGGAGATTGCTGCTTTCTTTTTCATGTCTGTTTCTTTTTTTTGGCACAGTGTAAGTAATCAATACTGTACCCTTTTTGTTATACTCAAAAACTGTGCAATATTAACTAGATTTTGGCTGGATGCACACATAAAATGGTTTCTTTGGCTCTGGCATATTGTGTGATGGAAATCTAACAACTGCACAAGTCATGTTTTGTAGCTTAATGTGTGACAGAAAGCTAATCCATTGCAGTTTATTGAGCAAACTATGATGAAACAACCTGGTGTTTAACACCACGAGCTAATAAGAGACAATGAATACAGCAGGATCCAATTTGGGTCATTCACCAGGACTAGAAGTTTAGCCCTATCAGCTTTTGGACACTTATATTTGCTATCATTTGTGACAATAACTATAGCTTTCCAATAAAGTTAGCATGGAATCTTTGCTCAGCAGTGAAAGCTTTCAAAAGATCCCATTTTCAATTATTTTTTTGTAAAGCTAAGAAAGACTTAAGAGAGTCCTGTAATTATAGGCAAGCTGTAATCCAACTCCCGTCAGTTCTAGCAATGCAAGATCTTCTGGGCTGAACTCCAGCTGCCATAAATTCTAGTGTCAAATAATGAAGGGTAATGGAGGCAGCGGTGGAAAAACACCTGGAGAGCTTGGTAGATGATACTGAGCTTCATAGATCAATGCTAATCATCCTGTAAAATTATACGCTATGTTGAATCTGATGGATTTAATCTCCCGCTTTCTTCAAAATTCAAGAACTGTTCAAAGAAGGAGAATTTGCTCACCACAGCATAAGAAAACAGGAAGATGGTGTCCAATGTTCCAAGGAACAACGTAGCTTCTTCAGCATTAGGAAATAGATGACTGCTGTTCCAAAGCTACAAAGAAAAGTCAGATTACTATAAAATGAGATGGCAATTATGTAGCAATTACGTAGCTAATACAACATAGCCCCATAAATATTAAACAACACCCCCACTTAATCTCTTTAGTCCTTAGATTCCAGCCATGGTTATTTCTGAAGCCATGTAATTCAAATCCCCATACTAAAGGCTAGGAGATAAAGTGTTAAATTTACTATCCCACTCAAGCTATTTAAGGCACACAGAAACACAGCAATCCTGACTCATGATATTCATAGTAATTTCTGGTAAAACTGAATTTTTAAAAAGATCCCTCTCTAGTTTCACTTCTACAAAAAAGAGAAAGATTTCCAGTTTCTGAGACAGAGAAGTTCCTTCGGTAAGAACTACATCTGGCTGGGTTTCTGTAGAAAGTATCTCAGGTGTATCCAGTGGTGGGATTCAGCCAGTTCGCACCACTTCGGGAGACATTTCCTGGAAGGGGGGATATGCTGTTCGAGGTCTGGACTGATTATAAAAACCTCAAAGCTCTCAAATCCCATCAAAGACTATCCCAAAAACAAGTTCGCTGGGTACAATACTTCCAAAGGTTCCAATTCGAACTGAAACACATCCCTGCAGGGAAGAACTTGTTGGTGGATGCTTTGTCGAGAAAACCGCAGTACGACAGTAAGAAGAAAGAAATGGTTCACCCCATCCTTTCTTCCTCCTGCCAAAAGGTGGCCCAAGTCACCATCCGAAACCAGGATAAGCTGATGACAGCAATGAAATCAGCACTCCCGGCAGACCCGTGGTTCAACAATAACAAGAACATCCCATGGTTCCGATCAACATTTGATGGGACCCCAGATAAGCTGGCTTTCTTCCTGAATCGAGTCTGGGCGTACTAATGAAACAGCATAGTACAATAGAATATTAGTGTGGCAGGCCAAAGATCCTAAAAGGAACCAGCTGCAGGCCTGACAAATCGGTTGTAAACTTTCTGAGCAATTTGGTGAACCGGTTGTTGGACTAAATCATTAGGGCAGAAAACCGGTTATTAAATTATTTGAATCCCACCACTGGAGGTATCCAATTAAAGAGCTTCATTAACTAATTTGTTAGACAGAACTTCACCAGAACTTCACCATTTCTCGTGAATGAATCAGGCTTTGTTACAAAGTGAAAAGAAGGAAGCCTCAAAACACTGAAACTGTTAATTCTCATAGGACAACCTCTTAATCAGGGAACATAGCAGCTTGCCCTGCTACTTCTTGTTAATGGAAAATGCCAGTGTTTACAGAGTAAAGAACACTCCTAGAAAGCATATCACTAGAAAAAGAAGACATCACACAATTCCCTTTTCCCCTGGTTTGCCGAAGCTTATCTATACTTAACCTATCCAGCATCAATCCTCAGTAAATATTTAATGGAGACAAGGTTACCTCTGAACACCTGTCTATATATATAAAAAACCCGGCATGATACTGCTTTAACTAGTCGAAAGCCAGTTCTTCACTCTTAGAGATGTGAGAATTAATGACTTTCCAGATCCTGCTGCATTACAATTCCTAGAAGCCCCAGATTTTTAAAACAACCCACAGATTCTTTCTCCTGCTTTTGATTTCTGCTCCCTTGAGCCAATCTAGAAATTTGCAGGTAGCATGTGTCTAGAATATAGATCAGACCAAGAAATGAACTACACATTAAGAGAACAGAATCATGCAAGTCTACTTATGCTTTACCTCAATGTTTCTCAACCTTGGCTACATGAAGAAGGGAGGGCGGGGGGCGGGAGGGACTTCAACTCCCAGAATCCTGGCTGGAGAATTTTGGGGGGTTGAAGTCCACCTATATTCAACTGGCCAAGATTGAAAAACACAGGTTTACTTCTTCCTAATATAAATTAAAGAGGGATCTGCCTGGTTTTTTTTTTTTTCATTCCTCCTTCACCATTTGTGTTTAAGCAACATTTCCCTCCTTGTTATTATATTAATACATCTTCCTCTCTCTCCATCAAGGCCATCCTCCTTTCTTTCTACATCATGGATCTGGAAGGGGATGTCTTTTCTTTCCAGCAGACCCTTCTTCTAAACCCCACAACTATACATCAGTGAAGAAATACAGTGGACTACCATAATTCTGACTGAATGTTGTGGCACTTCTAGCCTGTCCAATTGCAGAATTTATCACAGTGTCTTGCCTTCACTAAATTTTAGAAAATTATAGGGGATAATTTGAATTATCCAAAGCTCAAGATGACTAAATTCATTGAAACCCTCTAAAATCCTGCAAGCACAAGGATAGGTAGGCAATTATATGGTCTTATGTGCAAGAAGTTTTTAACAAAAAAACCTCCCCTTTTAAAATAGTACAAAATACTAGACATAAAGTGGAATGTATTGTGAAAACCAGGAAAAATATCAGAATAACCTCCTAATCTTTGAATTTTATTTTTATTCATTTTTATTTATAAGTTTTAACTTGTTTTAACTGTTTTATGCTTTTCTTCGTGTATTTATATGTTTTTTAATGTTGTAAACCACTCAGTCGCTTAGGGGGAATGGGCAGTGTAGAAATTTAATAAATACACAAACAACAATGGTGACTGTAAATAAGCTACATACTAGGCTTTATTTAAATTATGTCGTACAGGTAGTCCTCAAGTTACGACCACAATTGAGCCCAAAACTTCTGTTGTCAAATGAGACATTTGTTGAGTCCTCAGTGAACAATCACTAATTACCATAACTCCTCACTGTATTTCCTCAATGCAGAGGCAGGCAAATCCTTCCCTTTGCAAAACCGACAGAATCCTCCTCAGTCCTTGAGACTTGTGGTAGCTGCTCTTTAGCGATCTACAAACATCTCAATAGCAAAAGCATGGAATCTATTCTGAAGCTCCAGAGTATAACAGTATAAGACTTCTTTGTCATAACATTAGGGTTTCATATCATGTTACATGTCTCTATCATGTCACTTCTTGATGCCTAATTTAAGATTCTTCTTCTTTCCTAAATAGAGGTTTAGCTTCTGCCTCTTCATGTCCAAGATAGTCTGGGCATATAAGCAAAGATAATTCTTGCCATCTCCAAATAACCTTGCAGGTCCTAATTCCTTTGACCTCAATGTTACTCTGATGAAAGAGAAACATTTTTAAAAGCGTCTTGCTTCCTTGATATCCCTCACTAAACTCTTGTTGGCTTGCTTGTTCTGTAGGCCAACCCTCTGGGGAGATGCTAACTTGTGCAAGGCTTTGAAAAATCAGTAAAAGTCAACCTCCTTACCTCGTATGGTTGAAGAATGAAGGCAGAGTCATTAAAGCTAGAGGGGGTCCATTGGCTGGAGATGCTGACCTTAACGTTGCTAAAGGTCTTTCGGGAGGCATGGAGAAGAGAGTAGCTAGGAATTGTAAAAAGAAGAATTACAAAAAAAGAAAGAAAAATTAAACATATATTATTATTACCTCAAGTATACAAGGAGTCAGACTTCTTGTAGATTTGAGGTAATATATGTTTAATTTTAATTCTTGCATCTAGCAAGGAGAACGTTGGTTATGAATAAGGATGTCAGTGAATCAAATAGAACCAGCGGGGTGCAAATGATGTTACTATTGTGTTCTAAATTGTATTTTAGTTTATGCTATCATTGCGCATTGTGAATTACCTAATTACCACAGCACTGTCTTATCTCTAAACATATTTACCCATGCAGTAGGGCTATATCATTATTATCCTTTTCATCTTTTCTACTATCTTCTCCTACTGGTAACTTACTATTATATTACTTTGTTGTTTGCATGTACACTGAGATCTTACGCACCGATGATAAATTCCTTGTGTGTCCAATTACGCTTGGTCAATAAAATATTCTAATGTAACAAAGTATTCTAATCATAGCGCATTGTGAATTTTCTTCTTTATCGTCTCTGCTGAATGGCATTGCCTATCTTATTAATATAGCCCATGCCAGAAATACTTTAATAAGAAACTATCATTGACATTAGCTATGCTGTTGGGACTAATAGATATTACGGAATGATGGACATTCAAAAAAGGGCCTGAGGGATCAGACCAAATGCCTATCTAAATCCAGCATCCTGTTTTCCTCAGCAACCATATAGCTATGGATAGTTATAATTGGTAGACTTATCTTTCATGGATTAAAAAATGGGTGAGATACAACTATAGTTGATGAGAAGTTTGTAGGTAACATTTGTTCTGCATCGACATATTGATTCTACCGTATAAAAGGAACCTTTCAGTGCTCTACTTTCATCCAGGTTGCTCAAGAATTCAGATGAATCCCATGCAGGTGCAATTACAGCCACCTACCTGAAGAAAGTGAGGAGGAACACAGCAACATGATGATGTGTGAACTGTGACACAAGGCTTTTCTTAGTAGACTGCCTCCTCTGAGTAAAAGGCATAGCTCCCTTTCAGGTTTCTCCAATTTCTTCCCCCAGCTTTCTTTGCCCCGGAAGGCTGGAATGTAAATTATGTCATTTCTCTTCACCTTTTAAAAATAAAATAAAAGCAAAATAAAGTCAAGGAATATTGAAACAGAGGCAGCAAGAGCAAAGTATAAACATTTTAAGTCCTACTTTTAAGAAAATGTATTCAATCACCTGTATGTGCACATATAATATCCTATGTCAATTGAAATATCAGGGAAATAATGTTTCACATTTCCTGACAAAGCAGAAGGAAATTTAATAAGGAATGGTTAGCTGTCTGTATTACTGGAGACACATTTGGGGAACTGGTACATTAACTCATATGGTTTGGGTTTGTTTTACTACTGCTAATATTAGATTGAAGTTCATAAAAAACATTGACATGAGTTTGCAGCAAATGCTATTGATCAAACATACACGATCCCCTATAAAATGTTATACTTGCTTACCTCTTAGCTTTTTGGAGGGACTAAAAATGCAAAATTCTTACAGTGGCTTAAAAGTTCTTGAGCAAAGGTACTTGTTTCCTTTTAGTTTTTTGAGTTTGTGTGTGTGTGTGGGGGGGATTAAACAAGGCAAAATACGGGAGAGTTTAATCTCCCCAAACCAGTGGTGGGTTTCAAAAATTGTTCGAACCTACTCTGTGGGTGTGGCCTCCTTTGTGGGAGTGGCTTGCCGCCCATGTGACCGGATATGAAGATACCGACAACACTTGTCAGAACCACCTTAAATTACCTCACACACAGCACTGGCATGCATAAGAATATGATGTAAACTTGTTTTTCAAAAGGCATCTTTTGTTTGTGTTAAAACAACTTCAACACACGCAATGTTCTGATTGCACCACAAACGCAGTAGTCATCCTTACCTTTCACAGAGGCACTGAGTTTTATAAATATGAGCATAATAGTGTAGAATAATCATATCCAAGGGCCAGTGGTGGGTTTCAAAAAAGTTTGGAACCTGTTCTGTAGGTGTGGCCTGCTTTCCGGGTCCACTGGTGGAACCTCTTCTAACCGGTTCGGTAGATTTGACAAACCGGTTCTACTGAATAGGTGCAAACTGGTAGGGAACCCACCTCTGTCCCAAACCGAAAAGAGTCCCATATTCTCAGCTCTGCTGTCTCTAGGACAGGGGTGTCAAATCTATGGCCCGCTATCAGGATACTTCACACACGGGCCATGACCTGTTTAGCGAAGCGGGAAAAAGTTGCAATACATCACATGATGATAATGTGTCAACATGAGTTTGACACCCCTGTGAACACATATAAAAGTAAAGGCTCCCCTCACACATATGTGCTAGTCGTTCCTGACTCTAGGGGTCTGTACTCATCTCCATTTCAAAGCCGAAGAGCCAACGCTATCCAAAGATGTCTACATGGTCATGTGGTCGGCATGAGTAAACACCAAAGGCACACGGAACACCGTTACCTTCCCACCAAAGGTGGTCCCTATTCTTCTACTTGCATTTTTATGTGCTTTCAAACTGCTAGGTTGGCAGAAGCTGGGACAAGGGAACTGCTAGGGATTCGAACCGCCGAACTGCCGACCTTTCTGATTGACAAGCTCGACCACTGAGCCACCACGTCCCTCTAGATCACATACACCCTGCTTATGGATTATAAGTTGCTCAGATCTTCTTGCTTATTCGTATTCCGACTGCCACACCTCCAAAAACCTTTCCTGAACATGTAGTGATTGCACTTGGAACCTTATACATGTGAAGTCTGTGTTCTAGAAGGAAGCTATGACCTCTCCCCTTATATGCTAGTTTTAATGCTAGTTTTGCATCATAACTATGGTTATGGTCCATGAAATAAAGAGCTGAGCCTCCCTCTCAACTTTACAGTATTCACTCAGTTGATCATCTACAGAGAATAAAAGAAGCACTTAGCTGCTAGATGTTATTCACTTCGTCAAGCATAGCACATTAATTAGAACATACTGCTATGTTTTCCAGGTTACAGTATATGTGTTTCTTGTTACAGGTGTAATGGCTCATCTCCTAACTTGAGAAAGTAAAGACTCTTGAAACGGATTATTTCAAAAGGAACCTTTAATCAAGCAGGATGGAAACCATTAGAAGCAAAGCAGCATCTGAAAACCTTTAGGCCATGCAAATGGGATTAAGCTGATAATGACCCCACCCCTTTGTCCGAATGCAGATTCTGACCAATACACAAGTGTGAAGATGCTTCCTTAACTCTTCTGCCCTGGGAGTCAATAAAGCACAAGTTCCCATGGCTATCGCTAGTTAAAGTTATATATCCCACATGGCTACCATAAAGATCCCTCCAGAGATGTTGGGACCTTCAGTCTCCCGGTGACAGGAAACCAGTTGAAAAGTTGTAAAACTCAGTTGTTTCAGATGTAGCTACTGATTTAACTCCAAGGCTCCCCTCCTCCCAATTGAATGGCGGTATCACTTTTAGAGATCTGACAATAGGTTTCAGTAACTGCACGAAACACGATCATTTCTAAGACAGGAGATCATTTCTAAGACAGGAAATCATTTCACTATTGGAGAACTCTGAAGGGTCTGCTAGGACTTGCTAGATACTCTGGAGGTAAGAGTAGATAAACACCTAAGGAACAGCAATATGCTGACTACTATTCTTCCTATGGTTTATCAGTACTTACCTTATCTATCCTTTATCTAGCTAATTCTCCTAGGAACCAGGAGGTGGAAGGGCAAAGAAAATTAACTACTAAGTAGAAAGATAAGATAAAAGGTAAGCAGTAGTCTACAGATAGAGAGGGTCTTTCCTCTTATATGCATACTTTAATTTGTAAATTCCAGTTGTTTATGAATAGGAAGTCTTTGGACGTCTCAACCAGGGTAGCAGAACTGTTGTCACATGATAGAAATCATCAGTAGCAACTCTCCTTCCAAGGCTACACATTCACATGTGCATAATGCACATTTGCATTATGCAAATGTAAGAGAAGTGGAGCAAGATTCTCTGGTAGCAATTCTTCCTATAACTGTACATTGGCGTTAAAAAATGATCCAAACTCTATTCCCTGAAAACGTGAAAGTTTTAAATTCTCATTGATTTTCCTTTATCAACAATTGGGACCCTCAACTCAATTGTTAAGTGCAACAGTCGCTAAGTGAAACTGTGACTGTGTCTATGATTTTATTTCAGCTTTGCTTTGCTTTACAGACCTGAGAAGCCGAGGTGGTGCAGTGGTTAGGGTGCAGTACTGCAGCCACTTCAGCTAACTGCTAGTTCTGCAGCTCGGCAGTTCAAATCTCACTGGCTCAGGGTTGACTCAGCCTTCCATCCTTCCGAGGTGGGTAAAATGAGGACCCAGACTGTGGGGGCGATATGCAGACTCTGTAAACCGCTTAGAGAGGGCTGAAAGCCCTATGAAGCGGTATATAAGTCTAACTGCTATCATGTGTGCGAGGACTGGTCATAAAATTACTTTTATATTACTTTTAACTTTTTCATCATTGTTTTAATTGCAAAAAGTCACCATACAAGGTGATTGCTAAATAAGGACTATCTGTGTTACATTTGCTATCTTTTTTTTTTAGAATTATACAGAGAATGAGATGTAATCAAGGAAGTATGCAATCCAAGGAATTTATCTGGTATGGTAACAAATCAGTATTCCTTCAGCATGTCCCTTCCCTTCTTTAAAAAGAGTAGAAAGCCACATTGTACCTTATGCTTGTAAAGATAGGCTGACATTATGTATGTTGGAGTGTTTGCATACATTAAATTATTATTAGATCTTAACCTTTCCTCCAGCCTCACAAACTAGCATATATAATGCTCCCTGATCCATATATTTCCTGACAACCACCATGAGATTGAAGGCGAGAGATGGGCAAAAAAAAAGGAAACCTTAGAGCAGGGGTCTTCAACCTTGGCAATTTAAGACTTGTGGACTTCAATTCCCAGAATTCTGAGAATTCTCCCAGAACTCTGGGAGTTGAAGTCCACAAGTCTTAAAAGTTGTCAAGGTTGGAGACTCCTGCCTTAGAGGACCTCAAAAGTAAATGATTGGTACTTGATCTGATTAATACTCAGGTTGAAGACTATCACAAAATCCCAAGGCTACAAAAGTTAGACTGGAAAGTTTCTTTAAAAAACCACAGGAGTAGCAAAACATTTTCAAATATTTGCCAAGAAATGTATAAGGGCATGTCTTGTTAGTGAGAAAGAAAACCATTCATATTCAATTAAAGTTAACATTTTGGATGGTAGCTTCTATCACAAATTTCTATATTCTGTACTGCCCACTTTACCATTAGAACTAATTTAATCATGTACTATGAGAATTTTCAACAGATAGCATCAATTACATGGTTCCTTCTGGCATTTTCTGATTAAGTACTATGCAACTAAGGAACAAAAACCATTGATTATAGAGATATTTTTGTGTCCAGTTATTGAGAGGACTATATTTTTGCAGCATATAAAGCCCACAATAGTTATCTGTAAAGGTACTATGTACAATATCCCTGATCCAATCAATCAACACACTCTATTGCAGTGTATAATTACATAGTCCAAGGACAAAAGAGAGAGAGAGAAAATTATCAGAATCTCTTAAACAGATCAATGTATTGCAGGTACAAAGACTGCTAATTCCAGGAATTCTCAGTCACAACCCCATTCCCAAAGGAATTCCAAAAAAGGACAGAAAGGTTTCCAGTTTGAGAAGTGTATGATTTCTAAATGGATTTAGGTTATGAACCCCATTAGTAATCATTCCACTGTTTTCAATATCATATTTTCACATTACCTCCTGTTTAGGATTAGAATAAAACTAACCCCAAGATTCTTCCAAACAAACATTCAAAATCTTGACTTGATATGCATTTATAATTATACATTGCTTTCGGAGCAGTTTTGATTTAGCCTCCAGCACTGTTAACCCAGATGATAAAACATAAACAAATGAGCTCTAAATCATATGGGTGGATGGGGAAGACAAATCCATCCTGGATCATCAGCAAGTGATGACATTAGGATTGCATCCACAGGGAAGATAAAACAAATAATAAACTTCTGGCTACAATTTGAAATTAATCTGATGCAGATCATTTGGAGAAGGCATTCTAGGACTTGTGTTAAGTCAGTTTGGGGAGAAATCTTATATTTATGTGTGAGTGTGTATAAAAAGAAAATCCCCAGGGTTTTAAACCACGCATGCACACCCACACAGACTCATTAAAAGAAAGAAAGGTATGCAGTGAGCCCTTGAAAAAAGGTTTTGCAACAAAGGGGGAAGATGTCCCTAGTTCAACTGCTACGTGGCAGAAAGTTGCCGTTCAGGGCACCGCTGTCACAGACAACAGCAGAAAGCGCAAGTCGCGGAATCAGCGGGCGAATCCCGGAGGCATCGGGCCATCCCTGAAAGAAGTAAGCGGGAGGGCAGCACGGGAGCCGACTTGGCATGCCAACACTGCAAAAACCCAACACGGTCTCGGGCAGGCTGCGAGACAGCCGCCTCCTCGCGCTCCGATCGCCCCATCCGTCACGGGGCAGCCGCGCCTCATCCCACGGCGACCAAGCCGCCCCGCGCTCGCCCTCCGGCGCGTTAATTACATCCCCCTCCCCTCCACGGAACCTCCACGTAAACACTGCTCACCTGTCCGCATTTCCAAGGCAACTTCCTGGAAGTCACATGACCAGCGCCTCTTCCGAGCTCGCGCTCCGCTTCTCCTTTCCTCCCTCCCTCCCCCCACCCCGTTTCGTCTCCCTTCCTCGTGGTGCACTCTGGGAATTGCAGTCCCCTGGAATTCTCGAATGCACCTCCGAACTAGCCCTGCCCCGGAGCCCGAAAGAAGAGGTTAAACGGGCAAATGGAACTCGCAGCTTTCGGTGGCGCGACCGACCCATAGGGCTCTGCCTGCTTATTCGAGAGGGACCCTACCGAGCAATGGGTTGTTCTTTGCTTCTGAGTACACGTGAAAACGATCGGGCTGCTTTCAGACGTGCAGTCCACTGAGTTGCCTTGCCAAGTTAACTCGGGCGAGGACTGAGTGCTGCTGACTTCCAGTTTGTGCTGGTTTTCCTTCGAGTCCCTGCAGTGTTCTCGGCAAGATTTCATAAGTGGTTTGCCACGTCCTCCTTTCTATGGCTGAGAGAGAGAGAGAAAGAGATGGGCCCAAGATCACTCCAAAGCGTGAGAACTCGCCGTTTCCTTGTTTCTAGCCTCGCGCCTTAACTACTTCACCAAACTGGCTCTAGGTTTCAGTTGACTGGGAAATAATTCATATTTAAATCATGCATATGTGTCGAGAGTAAACAGAAATAAATGGGGCTTCGGTTTCACTGATTCTCCACCAGATTATTAGCCTGTCCTCCCAAACTAACCTGACACATTTGAACTTCCTTTTTCAAGCCTTTATTGCCAGGGTACAACATGTGTAGAGATTGGCTGAGCCTCCTTTCGTGCACCCCCCCTCCCAACACAATACAACTCACAGTGAAAGTCAAAAAAGTCCTTAGCCCAGTGAATCCTATTAATGTACATCCAGTCCTGTGAACGCATTGCATGTTGTGGCTGCCTGCAAGTCTTATTGTACTATGTTTTGTAGGGTTATTTTTCATTCAGGAGTCTGACAGCCCACGGATAAAAACTGTTCTTCAGCCTGTTTGTGCAGCTTCCTCTGCTTCTATATCTCCTACCCAGGGATGGGTTCCGGCAGGCACTACTGCCGGTTTGCTTGTGGGTGCGCTGTGGGCGCATGCGCAGTGCAATAAAAATTGTTCTGCGCAGAAGCAAAAAACAAGATGATGGAGGCTCTGGCACCACACAGAGAACCAGTTCGGAGGCGTGGCAGGCCTGGGTCGCTGCTGGTTCCAGCGACCCAGGCCACCGAACGAGTACCGATTTGGCAGAACTGGTAGGAACCTACCACTGCTCCTACCCAATGGTAGGAGAATAAAAAAGGGCTGACCAGGGTGTGAGTCGTCCCTGAGGTGTGGTGTCGAAAAACCCTTCAAAAGTCATTTCAACTATCGCTACATCTCCATGTCTGCTGAAGTAGTTGCTGAAGGCAGTTTTGTAACATACCTCTTATCGGAACTTAACACATGAAGGACAACCAACCATTTTTGCCCTATATTCTCACTGGCCAGCAACAGTTTTCCAGTTCAAAGCACAATTTTTTTTTTTTGTATCTGGAGGTTCTTGAATGTTTGTGTGTGTGTGAACCATCCTCTGAAAATACTTAAGGTACATTCTTTCTAACCTGATAGCAGGGGTGTCAAACTCAAATTCATTGAGGGCTGCCTCAGGATTGTCTTTGACCTTGGGGGTGGGTTGGCATGGCCAAGGTGGGCATGGCCAGCTCAACATCACTCATGATGGCGTCTGTGGTGGCTTGACTGCTCTGCCAGAGAAAATGGAGCTTGGGAAGCTGCGACGGCCTCTTGCAACCCTCTGCAAGTGAAATCGGAGCTCGGGAGCTCAGGTTTCACTGGCAGAGGGTTGCAGGAGGGCGTCGCAGCCACCCAAGCTCTGTTTTTGCTGGCAGACACACAATGGGCTGGCCCTTCACTGTTTCCAGGGTGGCCTCATGGGCCAGATCTGAGCACCGCATGAACTGAATGCAGCCCGCAGGCCTTGAGTTTGACACCCGTGCCCTACAGGATGTGTTTTTGTGCACACATATTCCCTTGCCAAGTTCCTGCAGTTTTCTTGGCAAGGTTTTTGGAAGTGATTTGCAGTTGCCACCTTCTTCCAAGGGCTGAGAGAGTAACTAGGCCAAGAATGTGCCTAAGGCTGGACTAGAACTCGTGGTCTCCTCTTTCTAGCCTAGTGCCTTAACTACCACACCAAACTGGCTCTCGTAAGAGCTCTAATACTGTAGTCGTGTAATGAGAAAAGGCAAGCTATAGAACCCTGAAATCTTTACCAAGAAGAAAAGGAAAATAATGACTGAATAGATGGGAAATAGCTATCAATTCCTACCGACCACAATCTGAAATATATTTATATGAGAGAATTTTAATCTATAAGTAAAAGCCACATACACCAGAGGGGATATTTTCATTACTAATTCATTTCCAGAGATTTGTGGGAGGTTCTATGTTTCTAAAAGGGGTAAAATGGTAAAATTTCACAGGTATAGCTTTTCCTGCCAAAGAGATGCAGTCATGGGAATAGCTTCTCCTTTGTTGTTAGCTGTGAAGTCATGTCCGACCCCTCGTGACCCCCATGGACAACATTCCTCCAGGCCTTCCTTTCCTCTACCATCCCCCATAGTCCATTTAAGCTCACACCTACTGCTTCAGTGACTCCATCCAGCCACCTTATTCTCTGTGGTCTCCTTCTTTTGCCCTCAATCTTTCTCAGCATTAGGCTCTTCTCCAGTGAGTCCTACCTTCCCATTAGGTGGCCAAAGTATTTGAGTTTCATCTTCAGGATCTGGCCTTCTAAAGAGCAGTCAGGGTTGATCTCCTCTAGGACCGACCGGTTTGATCACCTTGCAGTCCAAGGGACTCGCAGGAGTCTTCTCCAGCACCATAGTTCAAAGGCCTCAATTCTTCAATGCTCAGCTTTTCTTATGGTCAACTTTCACAGCCATACATTACAACTGGGAAAATCATAGCCTTGACTATACACAATTTTTGTTCTTGTACCATCAGACAATTCTAATTGCCAAATTACATCTCTTGTGGGTATGACATTCATGTATTTAAAAGCTAAATCCTGGTTTTAACATGCCCTCTTTTAAAGTGTACTTTCCCCATGTATTTTCAACAGCTACAGGACAGGAAGGAAATGGATAGCAAAAGAATGCCTGTTGAACTTCTGCTTGTCACATCACTTAGGGCAGTGGTTCTCAACCTTCCCAATGCCACGACCCTTTAATACAGTTCCTCATGTTGTTGTGACCCCCAACCATAAAATTATTTTCATTGCTACTTCATAACTGTAATTTTGCTACTGTTATGAATCGTAATGTAAATATCTGATATGAAAGATGTATTTTCATTATTACAAATTGAACATAATTAAAGCATAGTGATTAATCACAAAACAATATGTAATTATATTTTTCATCTTGTCCTACTAGTTCTTTATGATTTATCAATTATTGTTTGTAACTAATGATTGTAATTATTATTATGACCTATGACCTATTACTTGCTGTTTCTATGTACAGTGAGTTGGTGCACTGGGGACAAATTCCTTGTGTATCTTATCACACTTCAAGAAACATTTCTATTTCATTCTATTCCTATTTCATTCTATTCTATTCTACTCCTAGAATCCTCTTGATCCCAAATTTTCCAACCACTCATTCATTCATAGATATTGCGGGAAGGAAACGAAGGCGGGTCTCCTTGTGAATGGACAGAGGTTTTTACAGAAAAGGGAAAAACCCAAATGTCTGGAGCCAGCTGCTGAAGAGTGACCGTGTGAACTTCTGAGTCTCTGAGGAGGAGGCGGCTGCGGACTGAAGGGACATCATTGCTATCCTTCTCACCTCGGTTCTCAGCTCCTTCTTCCTGGTGTCCCCTCCCCTCCCTGCTGGGAGAACTCTCAGGGCACTGCCTTGCCAGTGCTCAGGTGCTCCATTCTCTCCCCCTCCCCTCGTCAAGTGCAGCCGTCCGATCCACCCACCGGTGCCTCTCATGTCGCAATTGGCTGGGCGCCGGCTGTCCTCACGCCACTGCTCTTGTCAGGTAACCCCTCTCTTTCGCAAGGGAGCACTGCTGCCACCGCTCCCCTGGCTCCAAACACTGGCATGCAGGTGTCTTGGTTCCTAAGACCATTGAAAATATGTGTTTTCCGATGGTCTTAGGCGATCCCTGTGAAAGGGTCGTTCGACCCCCAAAGGGGTCGCCACCCACAGGTTGAGAACCACTGATTTAGGGGATTAGAGCACCAAGACATTACAAAGGAGATAGCTGTAAGCCTACATCCTTAACACATAAAATACTGATAACAACAGAAAAACCCTCAAATGTGTGGAGGAAATGGAAATAGATAAACAGGTTTTGTTGCAAAGTTTGAACAATGATTTTCTTAGAGCCACTAGAACAAAATTGTTGATAGTTGGCTCTTTTTAGAAAGTTGGAGAACTTTATTTTTGCATAAAAAGAAAAAATATAGAATGGTTTACAGAAATTCAATATTTCAAGTTTTACATTTGTAACTTTATGTACTATTTGCAACTATGTGAATCTACAACTACTGTGTTTCCCCAAAAATAAGACAGGGTATTATTTTCTTTTGACCCCCGAAATAAATGCTTGGCGCTATTTTGGGGGAGTTCTTATTATTTCTTATTAGTTCTTATTACCCGGGGAGGGCTTATTTTTTGGGAAACAGGGTATGTGAATACAAATACTATATACTAGTCTTATCTTGCAACCAATATCTATCCACATGTATTGATATCACATATTATGGAATCCTACAGGCAGATCTGATTGTAAGAGTAGAGTCCTGTTACTCTGTGGTAGCAAAAACAAAATAAAACAAACAAAAAACAAATTATACAGAGTCTGGTAGCATCTTTTACAACTGATATATTTTATTACAGCCATAGGTTTTCATGAATTGCAGCTGACTTCATCAATTGTTCATGCTTATGCCTTTTAATAAAATGTATTAGCTGGAAAAGATACCATACACCTGCTTAATTTTTTATTATAGTTAATACATAAATTTAGAAAAGAGTTGAACTGGATTACTTCTTTAAAAATGTTGGCATCAAGATTTTACTTTTAGGATATTTGCTTCTCCTTTTCCACTTAGAATTTCTAAAATATATTCAAAATTATCACATAGAATGTTAAGCTTTTTTTAAAAAAACAAGGCAGGTATAAAACTACCACAGTTAAATTAATGCAGCAGCTTTTTTGTCTTCTCTAGGCTTATTCTCTTTCGAAAGCGTGTGTTCTATATCATTATGTAATACAGTTCTTTGTATATTTACTTACAAGAAACCCCATGCAATTCAGCAGGATTTACTCTCATGTAAGCACATGCCAGTTTGTAGTATTTTCTACCCTGTGTCACCTGAGGATATACACATAATAAACATGCAATAATGCAACATTTCCTTTGCAGACATAGTATATTTTAAATGAGGAAGTGATTTGTTTCCCTGTTAAACTTCTAATCTGGTAATATATCTTTTATATGTGGTGTTTCTTTAAAAAAAAAAAAGGTTTGACTGGGTCAGGTTCATTTCACCAGCAGGAGACCGAAAGCGCTCAATTTATGAACTACATTTCCCATCAGGCGGTAAGAAAACTAGAAAAGGTGGGGGGAGAATAGAAAGAAAGCTGTACCTGTTCATGCAGGTAAGACAAAAGGGTGAATAAGGGGTGACTTGACGCTTAAAGAAGCAAGGATTCTGGTGCTTTGGGTTATCATATAACTTATGTTGAGTGCTTAAAGTTTTACTTTGTTGGTGGTGTTTGTTGTTTTTTGCGGGGGATTTTTTTTTGTGAAAACAGGTTGCTGAAAACAGGAAAGGTAGAAAAAGGAAACAAGGATAGTTTCGATGGTTAAGATCTGTTGATAATGGGAAACGGTCTGCTTCTTTTATTTTTGGCTGACTAGAAACTGAAGTCAGTAAGTATATATATATCAACATGTGACAAACTTACAAAGGAAAGACGCCGGAAGGAAAGAAGTGAAAACCTAGTCTCTCTTTCTGCCCTTAATGGTGATTTATGTTTGTGCCCTTCTAACCAGCTGCCTTTTTACACATGCAAAGATTTTACTGAAGTATGGAGTAGCGAGAAAGCAATCTTATTTTCCAAAACTTTGAAGATGACATCTGTTTGGATGGGTATTGTAGCTATGCAGTAAATGTTATTATTCAGAGATCAGCATGGTTTGCTTTTTAGTTGCTTTAATGTTCTATTTATTTCAGTGTGGGAAGAGTATCTTTTTAAAAACTTCTAGAAGCTCAAGAGCAAGCAGTTGCAGCTGAGTGCACAATTGTATCTGATAATTAAATAGTTAAATTGCTTGTTGTATCACCATCAAAAGCTTGGGTAAAACACAATCTACTTACATTCAGAGCTCAAATGATTAGAGGAGAGATGGGCATTTTTGGGAAACTTTCTGTCTTATTTCCCCATTTTAACCACTTGTGGTTTCCCAATATTCTTTTAATAAGCTTCTTCTCATATCCAAGCATCTAACCACATTCAACTCAGGCAGAGATAGACAGCTTAGGACTCACAGCCAACTTTGGTGTATCATCATTGGTTTTCTTCTCAGATGCCTTTCCAAGAATACCCCATATTCATCAAGTAAAAATGATGAGTCACACTGGTTAAACACTTTTAATTCACAGTGTGCTAAAGTAGACCCAAATGTCGGCTAAGAGGATAGAGAAACTGGAGTGCAGAGAATGTGACAGGAATCAACTTTACCCATTAGCTTTCTAGTCCATACGTTCTTCTGGTTCCACCACAAAACCGCGGTCGACTAAAGCGCGCTCGACAAAACCGCGTACCTGACGTCATCACAGCGCGACGAAAAAAGCACGCTGTGAGCGCTAAAGCTAAAATTAACCCCTAAACCTAACCCCCCCGAAACCTAACCCTAAACCTAACCCTAAACCTAACCCTTAACCTAACCCTAACCCTTAACCTAACCCTAAACCTAAACCTAAACCTAACCCTTACCTTAACGTGAATCGGCTTGCTTTCAAAGCGCTTTTTAAAGCGCCCTTTTTTCTCCGCGGTCGCTGTTGTCGTGCTGCTGATGACGTCAGCGACGCGCTTTAATCGGGCGCGCTTTAGTGGACCGCGGTTTTGTCGTGCCACGGTTTTTCTTGACCAGACCATTTTGCTACGGTGACTGTATAAGCCTCATTTGGCTACCATTTTTTGAGCATTTTTTGATGCCCTCAATCTGCTCTCTAAGGCCACCAATTGAAACAGAGTTGGAAGGGACCTTGGAGATCTTCTAGTCTAACCCCTTGCCCATGTAGGAAGCCATCATTTCAGACAAATGGTTGTCTAATCTCCAGTGATGGAACACCCACAGGTTCTGGAGACAAGTGGTTCCACCGATGAATTGTTCTGCCAGGAAATTTCTCCTTAGTTCTTGGTTGGTTCTGTCCTTGATTAATTTCCCTCCATTGCTTCTTGTCCTGCCTTCAGGTGCTTTAGAGCAGGGGTCTCCAACCTTGGCCACTTGAAGACTTGTGGAAAGCTGGCTGAGGAATTCTAGGAGTTGAAGTCCACAAGTCTTCAAGTGGCCAAGGTTGGAGATCCCGGCTTTAGAGGATAGGTTGACCCCTAACTCTGCAGTACTGGTGCAACATCTGACTGAAAGTGGATTACCATTCTTCTATTACCTGTTGAAATGGAAGTATTGAGAGCAGCTGCCTGTACTCCTCACAATAGCATCCCATAGATCACAGACAGGATTCTTGTAATACGTTTTAAGTAGGACCACAATATAAGTCCGTCCCAAATAGCATTGCTGGATGGTTACTAGGGTTTGGCTGTATATAAGTGTTTTTAAATAGAGTGTCCACAGTGCTACAGGAAACCTTTAGGAACAGCATCTCTTCTGTTGATTCTGATGTGTAGTCAGGGAAAGAGAAAGGGAAACAGTGGCGCAAAATCAGAGGTTGTTTACAGAGTTAAAAAGCGAATAATATCTCAGCTTCCTAAATATCTGAGGCGGTAGAATGATTGCACAGTATCTCTTTGGATGCAATCTGTCACTTTGATCTTGTTCAGTCCCCCAGGGTCGGTCAAGAGTTACTTTTCACCTTCCTGTTTTTATGATTCTCTGTAACGCAGGCCAGAGTCAGTTTCCTTTAAAAAGAAAAAAAAACCACAGGCGAGCAACTGTAGTTCTACTGCTATGCCACTTTTCTCTTCTCCAGAAGAGAAAGCCAAATAGACAATAAAAGACGCTCTGGGACAACTTTTCTGACTGGTTAATTATATTGACCAGTAATAACAACAAACAGTAACAATAACAGCAGCACTAGGCCCTTTTAAACTTTTCATTATCTTGCTATCACCCTCCAAGTAAAGTATTTTTGAGTTATCTTTCTCAAAGAACTTTCCCCATTGCTGAGGTAAAATAGTATTCACCTATCTTGGAACTACCATATTTTTCGGAGTATAAAATGCACCCTTTCCCCCAAAAAAAGAGGGTGAAAATCTGGGTGCGTCTTATACACTGAATACAGCATTTTTGACCCCCTGAAATTCTGCCCCACAAACCTCGTTTTTCATAAAAATGGACGTGCAGAGGGCCTGGGGAGGGCAAAAATGAGCAAAAATGGGTGCTTGGAGTGTTTATGTCCTCCCAAGCCCCCAGGAGCACTCTGTAGGCCTTCCAAATACTCTACACACCCCGTTTGTTATGAAAAACGGGCTCATTTTTTGCTCGTTTTTGCCCTCCCCAGCCCCCCAGGAGCACTCTACAAGCCTCCCAAACTCTCTTGTGAAAAACGGGGCATGCAGAGGGTTTGGGAGGCCTGCAGAGTGCTCCTGGGGGGCCGTGGAGGGCAAGAACGTTTGTTTTAAATTTACCTCTTCAAAATCTTGGTGCGTCTTATAGTCCCAAAAATACGGTAGTTTGTGAGACTTCTCTGGAGGATTTCTTCTTGAGCACCTTTAAAATGGGTCCTGCTTCAGTTTCCACTATAAAAGAGAATAAGGAGCAGGACCTTTTAAGTGGTGACACCAGTATAATACAATATTCTCATCTAATAATTTTATTTTTCTGTTAAAATGTCTTCTAAAAATGTTCCCAAAGCAAAGCTGAGAGTGTTTTTTTCAAATACATGTTAAGGAAAGATTTCTTCTCCTTTCCTAGCTGTATTTGTGGTGATGAATTTGAAAGATACTGAAGTTTTTTTTCCCCTCCAAAATGATGTGTCTCTCATTCTCTCTCTCTCTCTCTCTCTCTCTCTCTCTCTCTCTCTCCCTCCCTCCCTCCCTCCCTCCCTCCCTCCCTCCCTCCCTCCCTCCCTCCCTCTCTCTCTCTCTCTCTCTCTCTCTCTCTCTCTCTCTCGTCTCGTCCTTCCTGTTTTAAAATTTTAATATTAACATGAGATACATGTGATACAGTACCAATTTGATGTTAAGGCACCAGGCTTGAAACCTGTGAGTTCTAATTCTGTCTTTAGGCACAAACCATTCTAGGTGACCTCACTCTCCCTCAGCCCTAGGAAGGGGGCAATGGTGAACCACTTCCAAAATCTTGTCAAACTGCAGAGCTTTTGGAGAATACTCCACTTCAACACTGATTTGAAGGCACAAGACAAAACAAAAATCCTGATGTATTTAATATATGATGGGGATGAGAACTACTGCAATCTTATTTACAAGTTGTTATTAAAGAAAAGGTTAAATCTTGATAATCTTTAGATTTCACAAGCATTGGTTTCAGCAGTAGGCTAAAAGGCCCAGCTTCTCCAACATACCACTGCAATAGCCTGTATGGCCTCTTTCTAAAGAAGATGAATTTCAACAAGAGTTGAATTGCCACACAATTTTGAATCTAGGAAAGCAACCACACTGGAAGAATTGTGGAAACCTTCTGGCAATCCTCATTTTTTGCTACAGGTGCTTCTGGGGTAGTAAATTTTTCTGTTGACTTTAGGCATATCGATAAGTCCTTGGTTAACGATGATAATTATAGCCAGAATTTCCATTGCTATGTGATGCAGTCGTAGAGTGTGATATCATGTAGCCATGCTACTTAGCAACAGCAGTTCCAGCAGTGCCTGGTTACCGTTGTTAAGACAGAACTGTGTGGGTCTTTAAGTGAAGACCTCATGTGATGGTGACTTCCATGTTTCTGACAGATTCCCCATTGAATTTGCTTGTGGGAAGCTGTCAAGGAAGGTTGCAAATAGCATTCATATGACTGGGAGAAATCTGGGCTGGTTGTTGGGCACCTGGATCAAAATCATCTAACCACAAGGGTGTTGCAGTGGCTGGAACTTCGAGGACTAGTCATAACTACCACTTGTTCATAATCCTCAAAACTTTGAAGTGTCGTTGAACAAGTGATTGTTAAAGAGGACCATCTGTAGTAGCTAAGAAATCTATTTGTTTACAAAACTACTGATGAATCTGCTAAATCAGAATACATCACTTGTGTGCACCACCAAATTATCAAAACCATTTAAGTGACTTATAATTTAATTAGGTTTTAAAATGTACACTGGTTTTCATTTTTGCATTCATCCCCCCCCCCCTTCCCCTGTTAATCTAGGGCCAAAGTTCTCAAAACTCTAGAATATCATGGCTTTCACCAATGCAGAGATGGATGATGCGTTTGACTACCTGTTCAAGATCATTCTGATTGGAGACTCAAATGTGGGGAAGACGTGTGTGGTTCATCGCTTCAAGTCTGGACAATACCATATGAAGCAGCAGAACACTATTGGGGTTGACTTTACAGTGCGTTCCCTGGAAATTGATGGCAAGAAGGTGAAGGTGAGCGTTATATCTCTACTGTGTCTTTTGATGATGGATAGGATTTTTTCCACCAAGCCATTAGCCTCACACTTCTCATCTTTCTTGCACTTTCATGCCATTGTATGAATGTTGTTATAGCTGCTCCCTGGGGTTTGGGTAATGAGAAAGGAAAGGAGGCAGTTTAACTGGGCAGCAGAGGAGAGGTAAAACTTGAATTCTAGCCAGTGCTCCATCCTCATCCTTACTATAACCTTATAACTTCAATCATTGAAGTTGGGCCAAGAAAACAGTAAAGTCTATTTCCAAACATTTCTAAAGAGGGGGAAGGGAATAAGTCCTGGCTTCATCACATCTTTGAATGGGGAAAATCCCAGAAGTTGGGAAATCACATGAGTCAGGAGATCCAGGTAAATTTTCCAGACCCAGAGAAGGCTAGTATAAAGGTTATTTGGCAGCATCTTTTCTACAGCTACAGTTGGGATAATATTTGGTAATTCCCAAAGATCTGGAGTACCCAAGTCAGGAAAAGCTTTGAAATACAGTTATACATCACTTGCCTGAGAATAGCTGTGTTAGAGATTTTACTGTAAATATAATTACACAAGGCTAAGATAGAGGAAAGGGATGTGGTGGCTCAGTGGCTAAGACACTGAGCTTGTTGGTCAGAAAGGTCGACAGTTCAGCAGTTCGAATCCCTAGCGCCGTGTAACAGAGTGAGCTCCCGTTACTTGTCCTAGCATTTGCCAACCTAGCAGTTCGAAAGCATGTAAAAAATGCAAGTAGAAAAAATAGGGACCACCTTTGGTGGGAAAGTAACATAGTGTTCCGTGTGCCTTTGGCATTTAGTCATGCCAGCCACATGACCACAGAGACATCTTCGGACAGCGCTGGCTCTTCGGCTTTGAAAAGGAGATGAGCATCGCCCCCTAGAGTCGGGAACAACTACCACATATGTGTAAAGGGAACTTGGTCTTTTAAGATAGAGTTGTGACTGAGCAACAATTTCTAGTGTTAAGATGTTTGGAGAGACCATTTCTGTTTCTGCCTCTTTTTAATTTCCTTCCAATTTCAGATACAAGTATGGGATACGGCAGGCCAAGAACGCTTCCGCACAATAACTCAAAGTTATTACCGCAGTGCCCATGGCGCTATTCTCGCCTACGATATAACCAAAAGATCGACATTTGAGTCTATTCCTCATTGGATTTATGAAATTGAAAAATTTGGCGCAGCAAATTTGGTCCTAATGTTGATTGGTAAGTTCTGAAGTCTATCCCATCTCTTCCCCTCCACCCTTTAGTTGGAAAGTTTGAGAGTTACTTTTAAAATGAAGGGGGGCAAATAGCACTTATTTTACTGAAACAGAATTGGTGGGCAAGAAATATTGAAGATCTTGTATAAACATCTTAAGAGAAAATTTATTTCCCAGTTATTGACGTCGTGTTTTAAGAGATGCAGTTCTAAGTTTATCTCTTAAAACACAAAGTCAATAATTGGGGAATAAACACGAATCCTCTTAGCTATATAGTAATGAATTCTAGGTAAAATACTAAAATCAAGTTAATGTATTTGTCAAAACATTTAAAATAATAATGAGTCTGTTGTTCAATTTAGACAATTGAGAGGAAAAAAACCAAGCATCTTTTGTGATAAAATGTGAATATCATAGGGCTAGACAATTAAATGATCGATAATTATTGTATGAATTGCCCTGGGGGCAGCCCTAATATTAGATAAAATGAGGTTATTTTGGTAGATGAATCAGGACAATAAAATAAAAATAAAATATTGTTAATCTGAAACCAGAAATCTTCAGTGAAGATAATAAAATGTCCTTCAATGCCTGTCCTGTGGCTAAATCAGTGGTACTCAACCCCTGGTCCATGGACTGGCATGCCAGAAACTGCTCTGTGCAAGCAAGTGAAGTCCCATTCGCGGGATGCAGGCAGCATGAGAAATCATGCCCTCACCAGTCTGTGGGGAAAAACCTCTCTCCAAGGAACCAGTCCCTGGTGCCCAAAAGGTTGGGGGCCATTGGGCTAGATAACGAAAGGACCAAATGTTGCTGTAGGGCTAGCCTTCCATTTTATGGAGTAAACAGCTGTTTGATCAGCTGATATGGCTAATGAATTGGAGCAAATCTCTACTCTCTGTTCTTCCAACCAGCCTCTAGAGAAATCTATTGCATTTAAAAAATGTACAGCTCTCTGAAGTACAGGAAGTCCTCAACTTATATCATTTCATTTAGTGACCATTTGAAGTTAGGGCACTGAAAAAAGTGACTTATGGCTGTTTTTAACAATCATGACCATTGCAGGATCATATGACTAAAATTCAGATGCTTGGATAACTGGTTCATATTTATGATGGTTGCAGTGTCCTGGGGTTATGTGATCTCCTTTTGCGACCTTCTGACAGATTAATTTAACAATCATTTTAGTAGAGCTGTGGTGGCATAGTGGTTACAATGTAGTATTATAGGCTACTTCTGCTGGCTGTTCGGCAGCTCAATTCTCACCAAGCTCAAGGTTGACTCAGCCTTCCATCCTTCCAAGGTGGGTAAAATGAGGACCCAGATTGTTGGGGGGAATAGGCTGACTCTGTAAACCGCTTAGAGAGGGCTGTAAAAGCACTGTAAAGTGGTATATAAATCTAAGTGCTATTACTACTAAGTTAACAAATGCAGTGCTTCACTTGACAACTGCGGCAGGAAAGGTGGTAAAATGGGGCAAAATTCACTTACCAAATGTCTTGCTTAGCAACAGAAATTGTGGTCGTAAGTCACTGTACCTCTTTTGTATAGACTTATACAGCCACCCATTTTTGTTGGCTCTGAAGTGGTCCTCAGTATACGGCATGCTATTGCCATGGCTGTTCAGAGTGTGTCGTCTTGAGAATTCGACATAGATATCTGTGGAATTGGAATCTTTAAGTGACAGTACAGTATATCTCCGAACTGAGAACACCCCCTCACATTTTGTAAACATTTAAGTATATCTTTTCATGTGCCAACACTGAAGGAATTACACTTGGCTACAATGTAAAGTAGTGAGTATACAGCTTGTATAACAGTGTACATGTGCTGTCCCCTCAAAATAACGCAACACACAGCCATCAATGTCTAAACTGCTGGCAACAAAAATGTGACAGGGTGTACTCACTTCGGTGATATACTGGTATGTATGCCATGCTACAATGATACACACTGTGTAAATTTGCATCAGTTGCACACACAACCGCTTATCAAATTTGTATCATCCATGCAATAATTTTATGACATCATCAAGGTTTGTGCCACCTATGATCCTCAGAGTAATGCTCGTAACAGCTGCCAGGGTAACGGGAGAGAAAATGTGAAGAGTAGGACCACTGTGGAAGGAGGAGCAAGGAGATGGCATAAGAATGTTGTGCTTCCTGGGTTTGCTTCCTAGTTTTTTCCCCCCTGCTCCGTTTATTTGCCTCTACTATCCACTGGAAATCTAAACCTGGCTTTAATCCAATTTAAAGGGAACAAATCAGACGAATCAGAGAAACGGCAAGTCCTGTTTGAAGACGCTTGCACGTTGGCAGAGAAACACGGCCTTCTAGCTGTACTGGAGACCTCAGCCAAGGAGGCCCAAAATATTGACGAGGTTTTTATCTTGATGGCTAAGGAACTGATGGCTAGGAATACCTTACAACTTCATGGGGAGAATGGATCTTCGCACAACATCCATCTGGACGCTAGGCCAGTGATGGTTCCACAGACTGAGACATCCAACTGTTCATGTTGATCAAGAGCTATGTATCCCATCGCTCTCTTCCATTACAAGAATCTCCAGGTATCATTCCACCATACCATCCTGATGCCATGCCATCATTGCTGAAATGTCGTTCTTTGGAAATAGGCAGCTTCTTGTTTCCACTGATCAGCAATAAACACTGGATGAAGGACTTTTTTTTATGGCAGACATGAGCTGATACAGAGAAGATTGTCTGTGAATACTTCTGATAAGCTTCTATCAGCCTTTGGCTGCTTTTCACTAGTTAGCTATGAAAAAAAATGGTGAGTTTCTTGTACTGTACATACTGTGTTTAGTTCAGGGATGAGAGAGTTGTTGGTAGCAATCAAGTCAAATTATTGTAGGTAAATACTGATTTTTTTAAAAAAGAAATCGAAATCTGAACAAGTACAAAAACAAGTTCTGCAGGGTTTTTCTGCCTATCTAAGAAATGCCTCTGTCTAGTCAGTTTCCTATCTCGGATTACTATAACAATGTGTGTTTAAATTGATGTTTAACAAGGTAATCTTATTTAGTTTGTATTTTGGCTTCCTTAACTGTTTGATTTTGTGCAGCCCACCGATTACCAGGGAATGATTGTGATGGTCAAGCGATATACCTAAAAGAGTGCATGGAGAATATCCTGTAATGAAATTAAATGTTGATTTCAGTTATGTCATTTTTTCCAGCATGTGTAACAACTATTTAAGAGATGGTTCCACAAAACAAAAGACTTATGCAGACCATTCCAGAAATATACTAAAACTGCAAGCACTAAAATAGTCTGTTTTTAATAAGTTTCCATAAATATGATAAACTATATATTGTAATGTAGCTTTAAAAAAAATAGCACTTAGCAATAGCTTTTAATATTTATCATAATTTATTGCGGGGATGTTTTTAGTAAGTCAAAAGTCAATATAGCAACATTTCAAAATTACTGAAAGGCATTTGTCAATGTACAGCATCACAATAGCTTAGTGGTAAATTTTTTACTACTTGATTATGGGAAGGCTGATATCACCGACCATGGTATTAATAATCAAAGAACTGAGTTCTCTTTTTTAAGGTATTTGTGATTCTTTTGTCTTGCATTCCCAAGCAAGGCATTTCTTAAGAAATAATTCTAAATTTATTTCTTAAAACAGAGAGAGATTGTGAGTTTTCTGTATTGATTAGGTGCTTTTTGTGCTTGTCAACTTGATAAAAAAGCATTGGGGGGGGGGGAGAAATGAAATAATCACTAAATCGGCTCTCCAGATATGCTAGGCATTCTGGGACTTGTAATCCCAATGCATCTGGAAGCTATGGGTTTGGGGAAGACCTGCCTCAGTACAGTGTTGATGCTTTGATCTTTGGTTTAAAAGATCAAAGATAATTTCCTATTATCCACGCCCAAGCGTTTATTGCTGAATTGCCTAATTTTAAAGGGAAACGTTGGTTCTCTAGCACAGAATAACTATTACTAATATATATTTAAAAGCCTTTTCTTTTTACATGATTTTAAGGTAAAATGAAGATTCTAGTAAATAAGGGACTTTTCCATTATTGCTGAAGTAATGTATCATTATGGAAATAAACTAGACAGATTGAAATTCAATATTTGTTTTAAAAAAACTAACATGGATCAGATACTCAAACACATGGTACTTGGGTGGATTTACATCAGTGGTGGGATTCAAATAATTTAACAACCCGTTCTCTGCCCAAATGACCATCTGGGTAGGTGGGGCTCGGTGGTCATGTGACTGGGTGGGCGTGGCCAACTCAAGGTCACTCAGGTCGATGGGCGCTTCACCTTAGCTGTTACGTAATAAGGGTTAACTGGAGAGGCAGTTTCTGTAAGCAGGTCAATAAAGATTAGGCTAGAAACAACACCAGAATGTTTCCTTCCTGCCTTCCTTACAGGATTAGCCTTGTAAAGTGGAATAAAACAAAAGGAGATTTCTTCCAACAACTAGTTCTCTGAACTACCTAGAAGGTTACCAACCGGTTCTCCCGAATAGATGAGAACTGGCGCCCAGTGAGTGGGTGAGAACTCCCACCATCGAGTTATACATTATGCCAAGTGATGGTTTTTATTACATGATTTGTTAAAATAAGACATAATTGACTGGGCTATAAAATGAGCTAAACGAAAATATAATTGGCTAGTGCCGGGGTGTCAAACTCAATTTCATTGAGGGCCGCATCAGGGTTATGTTTGACCTCGAGGGGCCGAGGTGGGCGTAGCCAGCTTGACGTCACTCATGTTGGGGGCACCTGTGGTGGCCTGAGCACTCTGCCATAGAAAATGGGCTCCTGAGCTCCGTTTTCAACTGCGATGCCTTCTGCAACCCTCTGCCAGCAAAAATGGAGCTTGAGAGGGACCTCCTGAGCTCTATTTTTGTTGGCAGAGGCATCATGGGCCAGTTCTTCACTGTTTTCAGGGCGGCCCTGTGGGCCAAACCTAAGCACTCCAGGGAACAGATCCGGCCTCCAAGCCTTGAGTTTGACACCCCTGGGCCACAATGTTTTGTATAAAACTAGCCAGTTTGGTTAGTTTATGATTGAGTAGACAGTGTGAGATCAGCTAACTGGATTAAATCAGTAAAGCTTAATTCATGAATTAGAATGTTCTGCAAGGTCCTAATATAATAAATCAAGTGTTTTCACATATGTGTGAACCAGGCCACCTGAATATGCAACAGAACATGGTTATGAATTGTATCTAGGTTGAGGTCCTATTCTTGATCAGATAGGGGAAAAATGTTCGGGAACAACTTTCAGAGTCATTGTATTAACCAAGAAAAAAGAACAGCTGCTTTATGAATTCAAAAATAGGTGCTCTGTATCTCTCTTGAATAAGAATGGCTGAGCGCCAAAAATTGAGGCCTTTGAACTATGGTGCTGGAGAAGAACTGGTGCCGAGAGTCCCTTGGACTGCGAGGCCATCAAACCAGTCAGTCCTAGAGGAGATCAACCCTGACTGCTCTTTAGAAGGCCAGATCCTGAAGATGAAATTCAAATACTGTGGCCACCTAGTGAGAAGGAAGGACTCACTGGAGAAGAGCCTAATGCTGGGAACGATTGACGGCAAAAGAAGGGGATGACAGAGGTGGCTAGATGGAGTTCCCGAAGCAATACGCATGAGCTTAAATGGACTCCAGAGGATGGTAGAGGACAGGAAGGCCTGGAGGAACATTGTCCATGGGGTTGCAATGGGTCGGACACGATTTCACAACAAACATCTCTCTTGATCTATTCCAAAATATCTCTTCAAAGAACTTGCGTAGGTATAGTGCCTACTCTTTCTTATTTAATATATTTACTTCCCAGTCAGAAGACAAAGTATAGTTAGGGTTTCTGAATATATAGGGAGTCACTCTTGTAATCTTTCTAGAACCAAGGATGCCACTTCCAAAATTCATTACATCTAGCTCTAAATACAAATAACACACAATATAGGGTTAGAAAGTTTTATGTAATCTCAGAGGCTCAGAAATCATTTCATAGCTCCCACCAGAGTCTTTCAGCCCTTCATACCTCTAGTGCTATTTTATTTCAATTTCAGATTTTAAAAAGTGATAGGGATTTTGCAAATGTTCTCTGAGTGCTTTGGTCTGATATTATAAGATAGCTGTAATCCTATCGGCTATCAGCTAGTTCTATCAGTTACATTAAATTAATGACGCATTATTAAATCGGAGCATGGAACTACACAGAACAACATACACGAGTGTGTGCCAGACACTCGCTTTCTTGAAATCCATGTGACAGTGTTTATCCCCAAATAGGGGTATTGCATTCCCCCCTCCCCCATTCTATTACAACCACAAGCGGAGCATGTGAGTAGAGAAAGGTCTCTGATTATTCAGACTTGTATGGTCAAATACACTCATTGTTGGAGTGAGTTTCTATAATTCTAGCCATAAAGCCCATTATCTCTTTAGACCTCCATATCTAAAGCCAAAACCTTTCTTCCAAGGTTATTCAGCTCTAAAATGATGAAAGGTTGAAATGAGAAAGTAATGTCTTTAATGGCTATTTACATTAACAGAAGCATGGTGAAAGGCTAAAAGAAATGAGGTTTGGAATACACTAGATATTACTGGGTCAATTCATCTTAATAGCTTACAAGGATCAGATCATATACTGAGCACAAATATACTTAGCACAATCATTTATTTTAATTCACTGAGAATACTGCGTTTTCTGTCAGTTTTGTCTTTACTTAAAATAGGTGTCCCAAAAGCTGTTAATTGTTTTGAACAAAATAAATTAGATCCATTAAACAAGGCATCTGATTTATTCAGAGATAATAAGGCTGATTTCTCACAGTGACAACCTGGAAGATCTATAGGTAAAATTAATTGTCCTAATCTAATAATCCAGGTAGATTTATGGTAGGTTACCTTAGATCACTGCAATTATTATAGTGTTTAAATAGAAATTGATGCTGATACTCAAGTTGCTGCAAAATTTTAAAAAAGCCATTTTTGCCTCCCGAATTGATCTCCCCCCCCCCAATGGTGGGATTCTACCAGTTCAGACAAACTGGTACTCCAACCATCAGCTGGGGGTGAACTGGTTCGCTCTAACGATGATGTGGGCCCGTGCGCTTAACTTACCTATATCATTTCAGCTGAGTCACGTGGCAGGGCGGATTGCCGCACCTCCGCTGTTTTCCTCCCCAGCACTTATGCGGATGGTACTTTTTCTCAAAACTGAGCATGCAAAGCATGAAATCACCGAACTGGTTATTAAACTGGTAGGATCCCACCACTGCCCCCATCCCAATAAAATCTCAAGAATACAGAGATCATACTTTTTTTTTTGCTTTTTTATTTGGGAAAAGTGCTTCTTACAAAAGGCAGCTGCAAAGTAACACAGACTTCAGCAACATATTTTGATTCCAATTAAAAGTGAAAGGAAATGCAATCTAAAAGGACATAAGCAGAACAATTCAAGGACAACCCAGCAGCATTAAATGTAATGAAAGTTAAAATTCCCTTGAAGAGGGGAGGGGAAAAGCGGGAGAAAGATTTTGAGGACCTCAAGAGTTCCTAGCAGAACTGGTGCCTGGCTGCTTTTTTTCTATGGATAATGTAGCAACATGCATGTTGTACAGCTACTTAGCGAACTCAGGTGTTCTGCAAGGCAACAAGGATCCTTATAAGAGAGAGAGGGATTTCGTGGTTTTAACTCTGATTAATTATCACACTGTTCTACAGTTTTGCAAAGATGAAGAGAGTACAAGAACCCCAATATGGTGTTACCCCCTAAGTGGATAATTTGGTCCAAATTCTGGCTTAACAATATTCCTACACCTGTGTGACTCAGATACACCCAAAAGGAGTAGAAGGATGACTAGGAAGAGAATGGAGTGCTGGTGTCAATAAGGAAGTGTCTACTCTATTAGTTGTTTTAAAGACTATTTCCACAGAATTTGCTGAGACCACAACATTCATTTCAAAATCCAGTTGAATGTTAAGATATCATGCACCAAAAGGTTTGTGTAAAGAAGGGAATGAGAAGAATAGAGGGAAAGGGTTTAATACACACATATACCAAGTTGCCCAGCCCTTGGGATACAACTCTGTATTTTATTTGTATATACATACATAGAAAGTTCTCCTTTCACACACAAACACATTTTGCCTTTCATGCCGAACAGTAAAAACCGGAACATTCGCACCTGGTTCTGGTTACACAGTAGTAAATAGTAAATGTGCAAGTAAACAAGAGACCAAAACCACAAATGAACACATGTACATGAGAGGGGGGGTTGGAATGGAGCTAAAGCCAGCCAAGAAAATATGTGCTGGCCTGAAATCTGAAGTAGGAAAATTGGTTTTCAGAGTCTCTTTATTGTGGAACAAGGCAGTTGGCCAACATCTGCCCATCCCCCCCTGCTGTACAGCCAGTGTTCTCAGGTTTGTATCTGGGCTCTTAAAGATGAGTATGGAAGTCCTGTAAACATTTGAACCCTGGAACTGGGTGAATCCTGTCAGGAATACAGATATAAAGCAACAAGTCTAATCTAACTGTCTGACAGTTAAATTCATTTTTACCAAAAAAAAAAAAAAACTAACGCTTTAAAGGTTTATTTTAAGTCATTTGTTTAACAGAAAAAGAAACACACTCCTAGGGCTTGGAAGAAGGGGACAGGAGGGAGGGGAGGGAAAAGGAGACAGATCTCGGGAGTGGGGTGGGGAGTTATTATAACAGCAGCACCTGGAATTGATAGGCCTGCCTAGGAGAAAAACACAGGCACTGCCACAACACCACAGGAAAAAGAGCTACTGCCTGGGAGGGGAGGGGGGGGAAATGGAGCAGACAGTCCAAACACCACAAAAATGTGCTATAGGTCCAAGTCATAATAGTCTTCCAGCTCATCATGGAACAAGTCCCATTCATCCTCGGAGTCTGTTAGGTCATCATCGCCTCCTGCCGCCAGCAACATGAGAAGCATTTCACCCAGCTCAAAGGTCACCACCTCATCCTCATCATTCTCAAAGGGATCGCTGCTCTCCCTCTCTTCAATGAATTCCCAGAACCGGTTTCTCCGCTGAGCCTATAAGTAGAGCAGAATTACTGGCCTCACCTGAGTGCCATTCCCCAAACAAACCTAGACCTAGATGATTCCTACAACTAGTGTTCCAATAGTCCTCCTTCCTCATTATCAAACACTGAATAAAACTGAGAAAGCTCGGTCAAAGGGGGATTATTTAGGACGGGAGTCTCCAACCATGGCAACTTCTAAGACTTGTGGACTTCAACTCCCAGAATTCCTCAGCCTGCTGGCTGAAGAACTCTAGGAGTTGAAGTCCACAAGTCTTAGAAGTTGCCAAGGTTGGAAACCCCTGATTTAGAGTGTCAAGATTGCCTCTGTAATGCTACCAGTATCTGAAAGTCAAAGAAAATCTCTACAGATACTGGTGCAAGGAATTAGGATGATAAAAAATATAACCGTGATCCTGATATTTTTTACAACTATTTTTTTCTGTTGGGCAGACATTCTGCATACTTGCACGCAAGGTGTACCTGGGTCAAAGATAAAGCCTGAAAACAGACAAATACCAGAGCATTATAACAAGCCTGCAAATTGCAATCTACCTAATAGGAGGTATCTTTGATTACTATCCATTTTCTGCACTTTCAAGAAACACCAAACAAGGGATGATGGAAGGGGATAATTAAGCTCTTAGTTGATCTCAATAGAGGCCTAATAGGTTCCAGGCTAGCGGGTGGGATACACTCAGGCTTTCATCAATTTTTCTTACTAATTTAGAGTTGGTAGGAACACTCTCTTGCTAATTCTGATACGATTTCATTCAAGGGAGGAGTACTTGATTGTTCTTAAAATAAAAAAAAATATTAAAGCTACATTGTTATCCACCCTTTTATAATTAAAGTAGACATTTAGCAACTGGGACTACATTATTCTAAGTAGCACTAAGCTAATGTGTATGTAGAACAATGTACATTTCACAAAAATAATCAACTACTATTTCAAGTCAGCCTACAAGAAACTTCATTCAACATAAAAATATAAGTATCAGCATTGCTCTGATTTGGCTACGTTACATATAATCATGCCCATTACATAATCCCAGACTTTAGGTTGATTACCCCTTCATGATTTAAAAAAAATGTCAAAAAACAGTGAAGGAAAAAAATTACAAGAGGATATGAAGTTTTTGCTTCCACAAAGTTATTCTTTTGATGCCCCCCCCCCTGCCCCATCCTGTAGGTCAAAATAGTTTTTTATTCAGCTATCTTCAATTGTCTACTTCAAAACTTATCTTTCTATTGCAAAGGGGACAAAAAAGTCAACAAAAGCAGTGGGACTTACTCTGTATCTACTTGAAGTTCCCACTTTCTGCCTTTGGGGCTCTTCTCGGCGGCCATCAGGATATGCGTGTTTGTAAAAACAGTTCCCTCCAAATGGGCAGCTCCCACGGCCTTCATCAAAATACCTGCATGGCTTGTTGCTGGAAAGGAAAATATCGCAACCCTTACTCACAGCATAGCCAATCAGATTTTCAGTACTGTATTTGCTTTATAAGCCAGGTGACTTTTTTTAAAAAAAAAAAGTAAGACTGTTGCGGAAACCATGTTAAATTAATTAACATATGTAACACAGTGGATTACGTGGATGTGCATACTGAAAAGGTGTGCGTATGGATAAGTGCATGCAGAGGAAACACTCCAGAATAAAATGTGCTATTATTTTATGACTAAATTGTATACCGGGTGGACAAGGGAACAGCACATGAGGCTAGTTGGCACAAAGGTTACTTGTGTACGCAGCATGCATCTGCTCGTGGTTAAAGATGCATCTCATGGGGTGGGGTGGGAAAGAGGCATGAGAGGACTTCAGGTAACACTTTTCTCCATGTACGCCCTTTAACCTCCGTAGTCAAACTCGGTTCGAGGCTGCAATGCTCATACCTCATTGCCTCCTTGTATTTCTGAATGAGTTTCTGCTTCTCTTCCTTCTCCTCCACCCAGTACTCACTTGGAATGACAAAGTTAGATGTGATCCGACATTCTGGGCAGGACCTGGGAAACGAACAGACTGCACTGCAAAATTCTACATGACAGGGGCGCCATTCCCAGCACAGACATACAACCACCTTTACAAGCAGTCTATCGTATCTCTGTCAGGTCTATTGCATTTCTTTAAACAATTTAAAACTCCCCACCCCCACCCCTCAAGCCCCCCACCCCACCCCCAACCCAAGACATTGATTGAGGTTTTCAAAGAACATGAAGGGGAAAAACATTTCACACACAGACTCATTTTTCTTTAGATATAAATAAATTTATTTTTGTAACTTTTGTTTTCTTGGATGTCCATATTGGTTTGGTTTGGTTTTTTTTTTTCCTCCAAGCAGATTTTAAAAAGGAATGGGCCACTGGCTCAGTAAGGAACGAGAAAAGACTTAAGAAACACATGTTTCGAGTTTCTGTCTCTTGCACCATTTGAACCCAAGTGATTTTGTATAGCAACCAACCAACAGAACAGCAGGTTGCTTCCATTTAACAACAACAAAAAAGTATGACTTAACATTCAAACTCAGTGGATCTTGCTGACCAGTCAAGAGTACTGAGGTCAGAAAATTGATCCAAAAATAAAAAATAAAAACCCCTCAATGCTGAATGATAACATTACTTATGTATTTAACGCAGTCTTGGGATGAAAGAGGGATGAAGTTGCCAGTTCACACAAAATACTAATTCTCCCCAAGAAACAAAGCACAACGGACATGGGGAAGTGCCTCACTTTATGATCTTGCTCTCAAATTGTTTAGCACTCCTCCACTTGCGAATGCACTTGAGACAGTAAGTATGATTGCAGTTGGATAGAATCCCAAATCGACGCTCGCTGGGATTGGCTTTTTCATATACCACCTCCATGCAGATGCCACACACCATGTCTTTACTACGCTGAACCGCAAAAGAGAGCTCCATGTCTTTCTCATGAGCTTCGATGCAAGACTGTGAAGGAAAGGAGAAGAAACTGACACTATTGATCATAAAGTCAAAGTGAGAGGGGGAAAAAATTGTGAAAGTATTTGAGAGGTCTACAACTTCTACAATGCTCTACTCCTGTGATGGCGAACCGATGGCATGCATCCCCGGAGTGGCACATACAGTGGCACCTATTCCTCTTCTGGGTTTCTGGCATGCATGTGTGCACAACGATCAGATAGCTGGCGCACATGCTCATACAGGAAAACAGAAGACCAGCTATTCCAGTTTCCAGCATTGCCGCATGCATGAAGGCAAGCTGATCATCATGCGCGTACATGAGCTCCAGTAACTGGAAGACTAGCTGGCTGGAGCACATGCTGGAAGCCAGAAGTTCATTTTCAGGTGTGCACATGAGCCCTGGGCAGCTCCTCTTCCAGGTTGCGGCCCAGACAAGCGTGTGGGCTCCCTTTTTGGCACTCAGTGCCGAAAAGATTCGCCATCACTGCTCTGTCAACTTCAAATGTCATTTTTTTTCCTTTAAGTGTTTCAGATTATAAAATGCCACTCTTGGCATGGAAAGAATGAGAATGAGTGATATTTTAATTTTTATATTGCTTTCTTGGCGACTTGTCTTTGTTTTGGTTTTTTTTAATTCTTCTGACAGAAACAACTAAAATACTGAAATAAAATACATTTTTACTGTAAGTGGGTTATATTTCAGCAGAAACAAGACTGGTAATATATAAATAAAATGCATGTAATGTAACAACCCCATGGTATCTAGCCACAATTAAGTTCCATTTGTATCTACTAGAAGAAATTGTAAATGAAAAATGGCAACAGGAAGTCAAACTATCTCATATTCAGAAATAGTTGAGCTTTTTATTCCTTTACCCCTCCAAATCCATGGAAATGAAACATAACTATCAAATTGCAGTGAGTAAGCTGAAAATATACATATTGTGTACGAGGATATTGTATTTTCTTTCTGTGTTGTGACTTCTATACAATTAAATTGAGGACACTGATTTTAATATAAATCTTGAAATTCATTCATTCTCATTTGAAGACCAGCACTGTAAAAGATATAATCATGTATTTCATCCCTCTAAGTATGACGTAACCTGAATTGGATAATCACATTTAACATTTACTGACCATAACAATATGACATATAGTTATAGGTAGGAGCTGGATAAAATGTGCTATTAGCACATTTCAGAAGGATATTCAGAATCCTATCATTTCTCACAAACATTTATTATTGATTTGCTTTGTCTGTAGTTCTTCCATTTTTTATTTTTAAAGTTGGTCCTTCGTATTATCATTGAAATTTACTTCATATCAGATTCTCACTGATGTTTAGTATGCAATAATGATAAGCACACTGTCAGCTGTAAAGAGTTTCTCATATTTTAAAGTCTGTGGTTAACTTAAAACACATATTTTCCCAACTATTGCTCCAATCTATTTCAAAGGGGAAACATAGCATTATGTGTCCCACACAGATGGCAGGTTATGAAAATACTTTATTTTCTAAGAATCCATATCTTAGAAAGCAAAATACCACCAAGTAGTTTATCTCACCTCCTCAAAGGAAGAGTTAGGAAAACGAGAATGATCAAGTGCAGAAACCATCTTGCTGCCTGGATATTCTGGATCAGATGGTTTATCTGGAATTCTTTCAGTTGTATTCAGGCTTTCAGTTGTATACAGCACAGAAGCAACCTTAATCGCTTTGCAACAGGTCTAAAGGATGCTTCTCTCTTGGTCCTGTTAGACCTCTTAGTGCAGAGTGATGGTGAACCCTTTTGGCACCAAATGCCCAAAGTGGAACGTGCCCGTGTGCATGCGCCAGAAAACCTGAAGACCAGCTGGAGGGTGTGTACATTGTCTGTTTTTTGAACGTTTTTTTGGACCGTTTTTCTGCTGTTTTCGGGCCAAAAACGGCTTGAAAATGGCCCCCAAAATAGCCTGTTTTGGGGGCGTTTTCCGGCACCCGCGAAGGCCAGCTGGCGATGGGGCATGTGCCCACAGAGAGGGCTCTGCATGTCACCTCTGGCACACATGCCATAGGTTTGCCATCATGGTCTTAGTGGTATTTAATCTCTTGGACCACAGCATCCTTTTGGATCTTCTCTGAAGGTTGGTGACTAGGAGCATACTTTGGCAGCAGTGGCCAGTTCCAATTCTTCTTTGGGAAAGATAGATCGAGTCTTTGGCATTTCACTGCAGGACACACTGGGACTGTACCTCTCCCCCATCTTTGCTTAATATTTACCTGAAGTTATTGGGAAACACAATCCATTGGTTTGTGGTTCCATTTCATCAATATACTGATGGCACTCAAACTTATCCCCAGTCTATGGACAGACTAAGACTGAATCGCAGGAGACAGAAATACAGTAAGTACAGAAACATTTGGGATCCATGGAAATTGTTCTGGACAGGGTTTGTTCCCCAAAAGAGCAGGCACACAATCTGGGAGTTTTCTTGGACCAATCACTTATGAAAGCCTTCAGTGACAGAATATCCACAATTTCTGAAGGCAAGCTATTCCATTGGTTAATTGCTCTCACCGTTCGGAAATTTCTTCTTAGCTCTAGGTTGATATTCTCCTTAGTTTCCAACCTTTGTTTCTTGCCTTTTCTTTTGGTGCTTTGGAAAAGTTTGTCCTCCTCATCTTTCTGGAGCCCCTCAAATATTGGAACAGTGCTATCATGTCCGTCTGTCCCCTCCCTACCTCCTTCTATTCATTAGAATAATGCAATTCCTGTAACCATTCTTCAATACGTTTTGGCCTCCAGCCCCACAATCATTTTTGTTGCTCTTTTCTGGACCTGAGAAACCCTTTGCAATAACTCAAATGTTTCTGTGTTTTTTCCAGCCAACTAGTTATTTCACTTATTTTACCCACTTACCTTTATGTGTAATGATCTCTGTGCAGCATCAGCGGGATGGAGGACTTGCAAGCCACACATGTCGCAGATATCCCCATGAATATATACGCAGTTTTCTCCGTAACGACATTCTCCTACTGCAGCATAGGGACATAGTTGTTTCTTCATCTCTAAGCTGGTTTGCTGTTTTTCGTATTCCTCTTCAATTACCATTCCTTGCAGAGGAGTTTCAGTGCAGGAAGGAGCAGCTGGAGCAATCAGAATGGAGACATAGAACATTTGATTCTTGAATGGTAAAGCCTGAGTAGCCCTTTTTTTAAAAATGTAAAACATACAAATGATTTTACTTAAGGAAAATAGGTCAGTCTTCTATCACTCTTTCTCATTTTCCACACAAAAATACTACCATCTTACAAATTATTTGAAACAACATGAAAGATCTTTTTAATGCATTCGGAAAACACGAAGGAAGTGAAAACACACTTACCATATTTTTCAGAGTATAAGACACACCTTTTTCCATCAAAAAACAGACTGAAAATCTGGGTACATCTTATACACTGAATACAGCATTTCTTTGCCTCCCGAACCCCCTACCCCTTCACCAAAATGGCAGTGCAGAGCCTTTAGGAGGCTTCCAGAGTACTCCTGGAGGCTGGGGAGGACAGAAATGAGTGAAAAATGGGCCATTTTTTGCTCATTTTTGCCCCCCCCCCAGAGCACTCTATAAACCTCCTAAAGGCCATGCATGCCTTTTTTGACAAAAACAGGCCCGTTTCCCCCAAAAAACGGGCCATTTTTTGCTCATTTTTGCCCCCCTTCTCAAGAGCATTCTATAAGCCTCCTAAAGGCTATTCATGCCACTTTTGGGGGGGGGGATGGATGGACCGGTTTTCACAAAAAATGGGCGGTTTTTGGGAGGTCTGCAGAGTGCAAAAACTTTTTTTAAAAATTTGCCTCTTCAAAATCTTGGTGCGTCTTATACTCCAGTACGTACTCCGAAAAATATGGCATTTAGTTCAGTGGTCCATTCCAACATATATACTGTACTGCATATGAAAAGCATGGATATGCTAATGTGCAGATTTTGCATGCATGCAGAGTGACATATAAAAGAACCACCTTTTAAAAGTTTAGCCAACTACTAGGTGAAGGACAACCATGGGGGAGGTAAGTATTGACAGTTATTATTAGTTTCAATGATTATAAACAGTGCATGATGTTTGGATTTTGGTATCTGGTAGTAGAAAACCAGAAAATGAAGCATTTCAGTTGTCTTTTCCAAAGTTAACACAAATCAGCTTAATAGTGAACCCTGCTGTAAAGCACTGTGAAGCAGTATATAAATCTAAGTGCTATTGCTATTGCTATAAATGTGGCAAAAGCTCCAAAAATTACACCTGAATGGTGATCATTTATTAGAACCAACTAAAATATTTAGAACTAAAATAATAAAAAGTGCAAGCTTACGTGTTTGCCGTATTTTTAATTAAGCAAAGCACTACAAAAATTGGACATAGGGAAGAATCAAAGAAGCCTAATCCTCAGAACTGATATTTTAAGTGATACACTTTGAAGTACAAATGAACAATTCTGCATTCAGTCCATAAATTATATCAGATATTGTTCGTATAAGATTACACTTAATCTTCAGAGAAGAAACACTGTGTCTTTAAGAAGATGTTGGATAGCCATTTGTCTGAAACGGTGTAAGGTTTCCTGCCTAGGCAGGAGGTTGGACTAGAAGACCTCCAAGATCCCTTCCAACTCTGCTATTGTATTGTATTATTGTAAATGGTGGTTTGCTGAGGATCTAAAGATAAAAAGACTTTATGTTTCCAGTCCTTGTGATCTTCAGAGGCTACAATGTTTTTCACTTCACACACAAAATGAACCCACTTCAATCTTAAAAAGAACATCTAATCACTTGGATAAGGAAAATATTCCTAATAAAAGGAGGGATAAATTACTTGGACAAATGTGTATTCTCTTATTTATCTCTAAACTATAGAAAGGCAAATGACACAGAAAGGCAAATCAAATGCCTCCTAGCTGATAAAATCTGGAGACTGCAGCAGCATTTTGCATATATAACTTCCTCTTGCTGCCCACATCCCTCATTTGTTATTATATTATGTATAGGGTTTTATATATTTTTTTAGATGAGCGACTTCAGTGGACCTTCCTTCAATAAATATGCAATTTAAAAGCCTCCTAGAATATTTGGCACCTTCAGACCACAACAGATGGCTGACCAATTGGGCTAAACTAAATGGGCCATAGGGAGGCACTGCCCTCAGTGGCAAGACTGGGAAGGAACCCCATAAATCAGTGTTTGATTTATTATAAGGCAGCTTATAACACAAAGCAGAACAACTGTTCAAATGAATACAGCTCTTGCTTAGACACGAAGTCTAGGGAGACAACAAAAAAGTCGCAGTTGGCAATGAACATTTATCACTATTACAAGGAATCAACTTACCACGACCAAAATATGGCTGCCCAGGAATAAACTCCACAGCATTCACCCAATCTTCAGCCCCAGCTCCTGCAGCTGCCAGCTCTTTGTCTTCAGTCTCACCGCTGCTCACTTCAAGTGTTCCAGGAGATGGGGTCACATCCGTTGAGGCCGAAGGATAGGTTTTTGCAACTGGACTCACAGTAGTCGTGTCTTCTCTTTTCAATGGCTTAGTATGTTCATATCTGATCAGGAGCAAAGACAGAAATTGCAAAAACAATGCTATGTGAACTCCAGTTGGAATAAATTGCTTCAAGGAAACAGAAATGCATCATATGAAAATGGGATGGGAAAGAGAGCCCCATTAAAATACTTGAAGTGGCCTTAAGTAGTTATTTGACAATATATTTTGAAGTGACTTGTTAAGCTTGCTGAGGTAAATATTTTCTCTAGCACTGCTGGAAGAGCCATCAGATATAAGTGCCCTTTGGGGGGGGGGGGAAATATGTGAGAGATATAATCCACTTATCAACTTTTTTGATCAGTAAGAGAAAGCAATTATTGGGAAATCAAAATCTGTTCTAAAAGGTCGCTAAAGCAGATTCTGAAGGTCAGTGAGAGAAAAGGAATCTGCATTCCCATATTTGTGGACTTCCACTCATTGCAGTACCGGATTCTACCCTAGGAATTATCTTTCTTCTCTGCTTCCAATTATTTCATCTTAAATATATTTTCACATCCAGTGTTTTGATATATATATTATTTTTACATCAGAAGATTAAAAAAAATAGAAGAAATTAAACTGCATGCATGTAGGAGTACTATATATCATTCTTCCTGAGCCCCTTTGCAATGACTGCATTTGCATTAAAGAATATATACATTATTATTCTACATGTAGACTGTTCACCAATCGATTATCTGGAAACAAAAACAAAATAACTTCAATGTTTTATGGGGCTTTAATATAGTTGTTGGATTAGACATGTGAACTTTTGAGAGATGATCAATTTTCTCTCTCCTGTTGATCTCCACATATTTTGCAACCTGCAGTATGGTTTACATTTATGGATAATGGGGATTAGAGTGACTTTAGAGAGGCATCTCAGATGGAAGGTATCAGGTTAGGCAAAGCTACAATGAAATGGGACACAGCAGTAAAATATTTATTTTGTTGTGATCCTGCTTTCTAAATTGCTTCTATAAAAGTTTTGCGCTGTACAGAAAATGGCAATTAGAAGGCAGTTATAAACACAGTAGCTATTACTGTCTCACATTGACATTATATTTCCAAGTTCAGTTTATGATTAAAATTCTGCCTAACAGTCCTTTTTCTCAGTATCTGCACCAGCTTCTGTAGAATACAAAATGTATCTGTATAACACACTACGTGAAGATTCCCAGGGATGGGAAACCACAAATCACAATCCTGTTCTTACAAATATAATAATACTGGCTGCTTCCACTATACTGAGTAATGCTGCTACTACATCAGCACTGGTGGTAACACCTGAAATGAGTAATGTGCAACTTCCATGATCAGGCTTGCTCACATTTTATCACATTCATTGAACTAAAACTTGTTTATCTCTTTAAAAAGCCACTGAGGATAACTAGCCATAAATATAGGCAATTTGCTCCTTGTAAAAACATAGAGCATTTCTATACCTGCAACGATCTCCATAAGCACAGCATCCTCGCTGAAAATACCTACACACCATGCCAGAGTGGGTAGTGTAGAGGTCATGGGAATAACGGCAGTTGTCCCCTTCCTTGCAAACACCATGCATGAAATATCTGAAAGACATAAATTTATAAATATGGCTGAGCCAGAAAGACTATTATGTCATTTTAATGGCATTCCATCATGCCCGATGGAAAACAAATTACAAACACTCCTGAATAATAATCCTAATGTTCTGGAGTGCTAAACTCAACACGTTAGTCATTATGGGCTCTAGTATTGATAATTGGCATATCGTGGATTTTTCTAGCTACATTTTACAGCTACCTAAACCAATCACCACCACTAACGTGTGTGACTGAAAATATCATAAACACATATTGTAATCATGCGAACATGTGGTTTCCAGGGTTCCTTGCTGGCTTTCCACAAGCAAAGTCAATTGGGAAGCCAGCAGGAAGTTGGAAGCTGCTTCCTCTCCCACTGCTTGTTCACCTGTCTCCACTTAATAGTGGCAAGCCAACAGGATTCTCCTGCCTGTAGAATTTCCTGTGCTCCACAGTTCTTGCCTGGAACTGCTGGGATTGCCGTTGCTAAGTAATGAGTGTACATGATGTCACAGTTTACAACCACTTAGCGATAGACATTCTGGCCTCAGTTGCTGTTGTAACTCAAGGACTACTTGTAGTTTAAGAAAACATTCTGCCCTAGAGAGGGATTTATATTTATCTGAATAAAATGCATGCCCTTTTGTTGCAGGATTCATATTATTATAAAATGAAGCAGCAAAGCAGCACTAAATTCAAACTTTGAAAATCATTTTCTAAGAAAATTATACAAAATAAACATCAGTAAGAATAAGGTAGGATGCCATGCAGAATTCAAAAGAAAGCATGTAAACCAGATGAGCATGGTCAAATTATAAAAAAACTACCACAAGCTTTATTCAGAAATTAACACTCTAAGAGCAAAATATAACAGAGTTAGGGTTCCTTGCCAAACAGCTTCCAACAAGCAAAGCCAGATACACTTAATGATTGTGGCAAAAAGATCATAAAATTGGGCATGGTTACATGATGACTTAAGTCAAATAATAGAACAGAACAAACAGAACAGCTTTATTGTCACTTTGAATGTACACTAATTGGCATACATTAAAATGAAATTTCATTGCATACAACTCTCAAAGGGTCACCACCTCCACTATACACTACATAAACATGAATAAACAAATAAATACAAAACTATGCATATACCCACATATATTATACGAAACTAAAGACTAAATGAGAGAGATGATTGAGACAGATAAAATATCTCAAATTATTTTTTCAAAGCAAAGATATTAGAAATATAATAAAAATTCTAGAAAAGCAGCAAGTAAAGTCGCCATCAGTTGAGCATCTTTGTCAAAACAAATCTAATTGTAGTGTACAACATGACCACAGATTCAGAGTCGATTGTGTGTCCCAAGTGGAAGTGGGAAGCATGTAGGTATGCAAGGAAATCTACAGGGTTTCCTGCATAGCATGGTATTAGGTGTCCACTGTGTAGTTTTATGTCATCTATGAAGAGGCTTGCATATTATGTAGTGACAGTATAAGTATTTGTATAGTATAGTATAGTATTTTATATTAAATTTTTCATCAAGCACTCAAAATGTTTGGTATCTTTTAAATGTGATTTGTTACGTATTAAGAAGCAAAAGGCAGTTTGGCTGGCATTAGCTGCCTACATATATATACATACATACATACATACATACATACATACATACATACATACATACACACACACACACACACGTTTTCGTAGATTTTCACGGGTGTAGGTATGCTGGTCTTGTTGTATTCGGGTCTTTTCCCGTGTAAGATTGAGATTGTCTTGGCAATGTTTTGGCGAGGTCCCACTCGCCATCTTCAGGCTGGTGTTTGAAGATGGCGAGTGAAACCTCGCCGAAACGTTGCCAAGACAATCTCAATCTTACATGGGAAAAGACCCGAATACAACAAGACCAGCATACCTACACCCGTGAAAATCTATGAAACACACACACACACACACACACACACACACACACACACACACACACACACACACACCAAGCCTGTTGGTAGCAGAGCTGGTACTTAGCTGTCTAGCTCCCTCCTTGCAAATTAGTTGTTAAACTTCCTGAGGAACATCGCTTTGAGTCTTGATGCTGATCCTGAGCATCCTCCACCATTTGCAAAAAAATAAAAATAAAAATGAAGGTTTGTGACAGGAACTCATTACGTTTATGCAATCTGGGGCGATATTATTTTTATTGTGCCTATGCAAGTGGAGCATTTGCAAAAGTGTCTGTAGTCCTCTTACCCTTAATTGTGGAATCGCAAGGAGGGTAACAGGTACCCCTCCATACGTTTTTGCTTAATAATTATTCAAATTAAGGCAACTTCCCCAAAAAGTCAGCTGCAACCTAAATTTGAACTTACAACCTCTGCTTGACCGCATGGTCATGGGATGACTGGCAACTGGCTAACATTTGTAACAGGTTTTGGCATGGGAATCAAACCCGATTGCATCGCCAGCCATATCAGGCCATTTTTTTGCCTTTGCGGAGCCAAGGGGCGAGTGGCCTATGTGGACATATCTGGCCCATGGTCTGCCAGTTTGACATGCCTGGGTTATGGCATCACACACACACATGATTTGCTATGTTATGTGCTAATTTCTGGCAAAAAATGCCATTGGTTAATCTGGGTTTGTGCTTACAACTGTGAGACTCAACTTACACTATGGCAAAAGTGGCCATAAAATCGGGTCGGGTCATGGGATGATTTGATTTATGAACGCAATGATTAATGACAAAAAAACCCAGAACGAATTGTTATAAGTTGAGGACTACCTGTAAAGATGGAATAAGCATTATGAGTGACTTTCTATGAGAAGAAAAGGAATGCTGGAACTGGATGTTGTCTAATTTTATTTGTGTTTATTTATTAAATTTATAGGACACCCATCTCACTCTGAAAAGTGACTCTTTATTAGAAAACACCTCTTTTTAGAACACGCTCCTGACCAGTAACAAATCTGTTACTGCTCATGATACCATTAATAATGGACAATCAATGAAGTCTATTTAGTATCAAATTGTCTGCATTTCCTTTTCTCTGTAGAAAATAAACCTATATTGAAAAAAGACCTCACATATGGATTCCAGAGGCAGGTATGCATCAGACAGAGCTGTGGAATATCCAACACTTACAGAATATTGTCTCAAGAAAACCTACTATAATCCTGAGTAGGACATTCCGTGATTTCAAAATGTTAAGATATTTGAATTATGGAGCAATTAAGATTTTAATATTTTTTTGTATTATGCTACTTATTTTTGGTTTTTTGGCTGCTTATGGGTGCTTTAGATGAACAGTTCACCAGAGAACTTATTAATAAGTGAACTGAAGCTATAACTGATCAATCAAGCCTATGTCTACATAGTCTGATTCTTGCTTTTTATTCTTCTGGTAATTTTGCCCTTCCACCCTAAACTGCAATTTTTATGCTTTTAAATGCAGGTTTGCATTTTATTGAAGTCATTCATGCCATGTCTTAATAATCATCATTATTTTGTTAAAATACAGCTACTTGCAAATGATTAGTAACTGAAAAGCTAATAGAAACAGATATATCATTTTTTAAATCCAGCCAGAAAAAGAAAACCACGGAATAGAACAGATGTGCAAAATATTTCAAGCTTGACACAAACTTATCAGAAGTACTTTGACACATCCAATCCTATATTCGAACTTGAAATACTTCTACTAAGATTTCACAGTATTGGAATACTTGTCGGGTTGAAACAGCATATTTGAATATAAAATATGTCAGACAGCTGTACACAATAGGGTCAGTATTATATAATAATGAATAAGTACAGCTTCAGTTCCTAAAGATCAGTTGAAAGACAATTTCCCAAGTATGAAAAATACTCTTCATTTTTAAAAAGTTCCCTATCTTATAGAAAGTCAAAAGGTCTTCTTAATTAAATAAGTGGGAAAACTATAAAATCCAGACTTATGGATAGTAAAATACCCTATTCTTTCATGCAGCAAAACAAATTTTGCCATCAATTAAAAATACATTTGCTCAAAGCAGTAAATCTCTTCCTAAAAGCAGATATTATAGCACTTTTTTCAACACTCCTGAATCTACTGGCATCATTAAACATCTAGCTGCAATTTGAAGAAATGCACAAAGAGCTAAATTTGAGACAGAATTTTAACATATTAATTTTTAATTCACTTTTATCAATGTTTCCCAAAGAATAATTTGATTGCATATCTAAAATTAACCAATTATAAAGACAGTATCCCTACTATTTAAATAAAACTTTACAATCATGAAAAAAACCAAGTGAAAGGAAAGGGGGGGGGATTCATTTCAGATTGCTAATCAAATGACACTTTAATCTGATGAGACTTAATGTAACTGACAATTTATTTTTATGATTTCAGAATACCCCACTAAATGGCACTTTTTACAAGTTTATTACATAAATATATATACTGCCTAATCTCAAATCTATCTAATCCACAGTGCATGAAACATAATCCCTTAAAATTCAAAATATGCATCTTCTATAATTCAAAATATGCCAGTTAAAACATTCACAATAAATTTAAACCCGGTCCCTGAAAAAAAATCAACAAGAGGCCATTCCAGCACTTTATTTCTAAATAGGGCTTTATATATAAACACTGGCACATTAAATTTGAGTGGACCATCATTTAGCAAGTGATAAAAAGAAGCCCATAAAAGAAGCGTTATGTTGTTAAAATGGTTCTTACTCACGTGGAAGTGGGCAGCTAACATTTTATCACGACTGAAGTTTCTACACAGCCTTCAAAGGCATCCCCAGGCAGAACACACTGCAATAGTCTAAGCTTGAAATGATGAGGGCCTGAGTCATTCCCAACAGGAGAACTCAGTTCCATTGGAAATTTACTGAGAATTGTGTGAATTTAAAAAAATATATCAAGAAATCAGATAAATCCCTCCCCAAAAGCTACCTCGTATTTGGGATACAGTGTCTGCTGGAATAATGCTACCTTTGTCACCTACATGTGCGCTCTTGAGATCATGCCCTAAGTGCAGAATTTCTTACTACTTCTTCAGCAGTTGAATTGCTAGGATGCAATATTCCAAATATTCTATTAAGCTAGGATGTTTCAAAGCCACTGCTTAATAGAGTTGCATTAATCCTCTAAAAAGGAAAAAAAATGTGATTCTTTTAATTAAGATCAATACATTGGCCATTGCTAAAAATACATTTTGTACAGCTCATGTAACTACTGATTGCACCTTGATAGTATTTCACATACACCTGTCAGATTCTCCACAAAATTAGTAACAAAATTTCAGGCTCATCCATTGTTTACTATTCTTATTTAAATTCAGACTATGTATTAAATAAATTTCATTAAAACTACCGTAAAACCACACCAGAAACATTTTATAGAGTGCAGAAAGGTACTTCAAACTTATGATGGAAATGTGGAAAACATGAAGTGCCATTGTATCATACCTGGTGGACTTGTAAGAAGCTAGAGCATTTTAATTCAAATATACATATAGAAATAATTTTAAAGATTAATATTAAATATTCAAAATAGAAGAGTATTTTTGTTGGGACTAATGAACAGACTAGAAAAGGCCAACGGAAGGTTGCTTTTGTTTATACTGGTAGTATCTGCAGTGAGATTATTATATGCACAAAGATGGAAAAACTGTGTAACACCCACAACAGAGGAATGGTTGGTGAAAATGACAGAATTTGCAGAGAGGGCAAAATTGACTTTGCCCGATTAAGGAAAAGACAAAAACTACATTTATCAGTTATTTTACAGATTTTTTGCTGAACACACACACACACACACACACACACACACACACACACACACACACGATAGTTTTGATATCAGAAAGAGTGGCATATGGAAAGGAATCATGGTGTAACTATAGAGACAGGTAGGAAAACATAAATGCATTTATAACGGCTCTAAAGAGGATCAAAAGCTGCTTCTCTATAACTTTCTTCTCTTTTTCTTGTTTGTTTGCTTGTTTATTCATTTACCAGGGTTTCTTTTACTTTTTTTTATCTTGCTCTCTAACAAAATCTCTTCAATGAAAATTAATTGACAGATAATAGTAAAATTTATCCTACTTCAGACTCATTATGTGAAGACTTGGCTCCCCGGAAAAGATTTTAATTCTAAAACAAGTGGCAGGAAAGAAAAAAAGCAGGACAAAAAGCAGCAACATGGATGGACTCAGTGGCAAGAACAATGAAAGGCCTAAAAGACCATCACGGAGAAAAATCTGTCTATGCGGTCACTAGAAGTCAAGAATCACTTGATAGCAATAGCACTTAGACTTATATACCGCTGTGAAGTATATAAGCCCTCTTTAAGCGGTTTACAGAAACAGCCTATTGCCACCAACAATCTGGGTCCTCATTTTACCCATCTCAGAAGGATGGAAGGCAGAGTCAACCTTGAGTCTTGTGAGATTCGAACTGCCAAATTGCAGGCAGCCAGAAGCCAGTAGAAGTAGCCTGCAATACTGCATTCTAACCACTTCGCCATCGCAGCTCTATGGTGGCATATAATCAATTTAAAAAAAAGTTTGCAGCAGCTCACCATAACATTTTCTATGCTCCTATCCGGATGGGCATGAAGGGATCATTGGGTGCTGTGAAGCGCAAGGTCTGAATGAGGTAAACTGGGACACTCGCAGTTAAAATGTATTACATATGGATGTGTCACTTAAACCCATCCTAGTCATCCATTAAAAAAAAATCCATATACACAGTAAATTATTTTCACACATCAGTACAATGAAACAATCTGTTTTACCCCTTCATGTACTACAAACAGTTTGATTGCACAAAGGTCATTTATAAAAAGAGCAACTGCCTAATTTGTAAAGTTGCAATGGCAATCTCCAGCCCATAAAAAAACTAGGAGGTTCCTTTCATTGAATCAACATATTATGTCAAACTTGCTACATTATTATTAAATCACATTCTTCTGTAGAAACAAGTATCAAAACAATTGTAGCAATAACCAGTCTGGGATTTTAAAATACACAATACCTCCAAGGGTGAAAGGCACTCCATTGTTTCTAATTTGTATTTAATTGAAACATTAACTTGGATTATGTGCTGCCTGCAGAGATTTCATTACTTTAATCTGATCATGCACATTTGCTGCTAGATTCTACAATGACCTCAATAATGTACAGTAAAGCTCTTTTGTTAACAGATAAGCAATGGGGAAATAGACGTGCTTGGGTAAGGGAAAGTTAGAAATAAGATGAGATGGTAGTAGAGCAAATAATTTGTAATAAAAACACACTAATTATGTTTATAAAACTGAAAAAATGTAAATAGTTTTCATGGCTTTCACCTCACATTCTTTGAAGACGGGTTTTCCCAGCATTTTTCATATAGTGTTTGAGTATAATGAGACACATACACACAAGGCCAGACTCAGTAAATGTTACAATTGTCAAATATGAAGTGAACAGTTAATCTTTTAAATAATCTTTTGTGCAGTACAATTTGACCTGTACAGATTGAGTTTCAACAACGCCTACTCCAAACCTGATCATGTATTCAGTACAGATGCTTTAGGCCAGCTGGTTAAATCCAATTCATTTTAACAACAGCCTCAAGTGAACCCATAACATAGCAAAATCTCGTGTTTTTAACAATTTCACTGAGAGGAAATCTTTAGCCTGAGGTGACATCGCATAATTAACATGATTCTTATCCTCTGTTCATTAGATGTAGTCATTTTAAATCAATTGCATGTGATTTTTTTTTAAAGCAATTTTGAAGAGTAGTGAAATAGATTCTGATTCTATACCCTTTAATTAGCTGTGACCCATTTTAGCTACCTGACTATTATGCATTCATTGGGGCATGGAAAAGCTGCCTTGCTATTTACATCAGGGAATTGTATCCAATTCAGTCTGTAATAAACACTCATAGGAAATTATGCTTAAGGTATTGAAATTATATTATTTCCTGACTTAATTATTACACATTGTTCTTTATTCAGATTCACAGTGGGTGACTACTTTGAATCAGAAACCAACTAATGTTATACACGCCACTAGAAACCAAGAGACCACAACCAGAGACCTTAACTTAATAATTTAAGAGACAGAAAAAAAGAATGATGTCTAAGGTATGCTCAATTTTAGAATACCTACTCAATATAAATTTAAATACAAACTTGTAGCTAAAAGATTCAGGATCAGAGACACTTTCCAAAATTCATTAGAGCCAAAATCAGGTTAAAAATAGAACCATCTATTATTCCAAAATAATCCATCCTTAGCTTATTCATCTTGGACAGAAGTGGGGAGGAAAAAAATCTCTACATGCATGTTTAAACCTATAATTTATGAATAAGAGAAACTGAAAATTCTGTGTCTCATTATCCAGATTTCCTATGAAGTTTTCTAGCCATACACAGCACTGAATTAATATTTTTGTATATTTTGAAAAAGAGAAAAACACTTGCAGTGTTCATCACATTATCAAAGAACAAAATGGAACCAGATTAAAATTCTTCCCTCTAATACAGTGTGTGCATATTCTCCTTACATTTAGATTTTTTTAACTTGGCACATCAGCAGTGAGCCTAGCAACAAAGTTTCGCATATTTTGCAGTTGAATATTCATAACATTTTCAGATGACCTTCACAAATGCCAATTAGTAACTGATGATGGTAAAGAAGTTCAGATATAATCCAGAACATCAGTTAAAATATCTAATTACGGCTAATTCCCACAATTACAAAAATATATAAATAAGCCAAGAAATAGGATGAGATACTTATTTTCTGTACAATTTCTCCATTTATATCCCATTCCTGGAAGTTAAAAATATCAACTTCTCTTTTATGGCAAAATCATATTTAATGCATTCAAATTGACAAGGATAAACAAAATTCTCATCTATTTACTCTAAGGTAAACTATTAGGCCTTTAAGACTGGATTGGATCCACTGATGACTTAAAAGTTGCAAAAATTTGCAGAACAAGATTCTGGGAGTTCTCCCAAATTATGTGTTCTTGTTTCAAAAATAAAAAAAGAATAGATATGGTCCTTACTGATTTGAGTTTTGCAGATAATACTCATTATTTCCTTGAATATATTAATTTCTTGTTTTCAAATCTTACTGATAGTTCAAACTTTATTTTATTAGATTATGCATTTATTTAAGAGATTTATAAAACTGCCCCTCTCATAATTTGCAAGTAATTAAAAAATCAAAATCAAGGAAGAAAAATATACTATCCAAAGCCAAAATAAACAATAAAAAGCAACAGATAATGAACATTTATTCAAGGCTAATAATAATATACATTAATAGAACAGGCTTTTGGGACTTTTTGGTAATTCTATTAGATTCTGAAACAAGAAAACATGACAGAAAAAGGAAGAAAGGAAGGAAGGAAGGAAGGAAGGAAGGAAGGAAGGAAGGGGAAAAGAGTTCTAAACAATATCAAACTGGAGAACAAAATACACTACATTGCACAATAAGTCAGTGGTACACCATTTCTATACAAGATCAAACCCTAAAAATGAACTTAGCCCATTTTTAATACTTTCCTGTATCCGTTAGCAATTTGAATGCATTCCAATTTGAAGTTTCAAACACTGGGCAATTCTTTTTTAACTTTGCCCATCACAAAGCGGCTTGCACAATCCGATTACTTTTAATGTTAAAAGTTTCCACCTAATAAACATCCTGATTGCAGCTGCCTTGTCAAAGAGAAGCAGCATCAAAGAAGAAGAAAGAGAGAGAGAGAGAAACCGGGAACCTTAATACTAAAACCCAAAAGACGGAGCAGTACTGTTAGGTTGTTGGCAGAGATACCAACAACGGCATAAGGACACTTGCAATCTTAAACTGCCCAGAATGATGCCTAGGAATCCACAGGGGTACTTTTAAGAAGGGCTGAGAAGAAAGAGAAATATAAAAGACTCCAGAGAGTGCAGGGAATATTTGCTGTAAGGAAGTAGTAACCAAAGCAAAACGTTGGGTGGATATTGTTGTTGTGGTTGTTGTTGTACTTGGTTGATACCTAGGACGCTAGCAGCAACCCGTATCAACCATTAGCACCAGTCATGGTATTTGTGATGCATTTTTGAATGTTATTGGCTGAATTTCATGTTTAATGAAGTAAATAATAATAATAATAATCGGAATATCTTATAAGAAAGTACTTGGTTGATACCTATGATGCTGGCAGCAAACTGTATCAACCATTAGCACCAGTCAATGGTATCTGTGATGCATTTTTGAATGTTGTTGGCTGAATTTCATGTTTAATGAATAAAGTACATTATAAGAATAGCAATAATAATAATAATAATAATAATAATAATAATAATAATAATAATAATAATAATACTATCCAGCCAGCTCCCAAAAGGGAGAAAAACACCGAGGGAAACAAAAGAGGCAGAGCCAGGTTCCCGCCAGTCTCCACCGTGTTCGCACAGCCCTTTTTCCCTGAGCTTTTTGCGGATGTCAGCTTGGCTTCATTAACTCAAATAAAATAAAATAAAATAAAGTCAAACCAGCCAAGACTTGCAGAGAAGGGAGCGCAATCGCGATTTAAAGCAGCTTCTTCTATGCAAAAAAAGAGGGACAAAATATGCCAGGGAAAGCCAGCCAGCCAGGTCGGAGATGACCTTAAGCGGAGGCCGAAGTCTGCTTTTGTCTTCAGGGCGAGGGAAGCAGGAAAGAAAGCGCGTCGACGGACTCCCAGAAAGGCGAGTCAGGACCGGGAATGGCCGGGACGAAAGAGGAACCGGAGGCGCCATCAGCCGCCCTCGTCTCAGCACGTTACCTGCAGGCGACTTGCTTCGTCCAACAGCTGATGCTTCCCCCTCCGGCTCCGGCGGACGGTGGCTGAGGCTCGGCTGCGGGGAGGCTGGAGGCCGTGGTGGTGAGGGTGGTGGCGGAGTCGCCAGCGCTGGAAGCCGTGACAACCGCTGCCGTGGCTGCCGCTCCCGCTACTCCGCCACCACCGGGGGCCACCGCAGCCTCCGCCATTATTGTTTACCCCACACAGCGACGGCCCCGCCGGAACTTCCGGGAACGCATCCTTCCGGCTGGCTGCACGGGGCGGGGCAAAGTTCAAGGGGGCGGGGCGAAAAAGAAAGGAGGAGAAGTTTGGCTTCCCTTTGCGCTTGGGGCGGGGCGGGGCGAGGGAAATGAGGCGAGCGTTCTGCTCCCTGGCGCTCTTCTACGATGAGCCCCGCCCACTGCGATGGGGGGGAGTATGCGATTGGAGGATGAGGAGAAGGAGGCGGGAATTGGGGGTGGGAGGTGGAAGGGAACGTTCGGAAACCGTCACGGGTCTGCACGTGGCGGGCGGGTTGACGTGGTGAAATTAAGTCGCGTGGCGTGTTGTTTCTGTTGCCTTTCGCGTGGTGCGCTGCATGTACACGTGGGGAAGGATTCTCATTCAGGCAATAGAAACAAGCAGGTGAAAGCCGGCGTTTATTGACGTTTTCAGCTTCGACCTCATGGATGACCCTCGCTGTCAAGGACGTGGGAGTACTCATTCCTTTTTTTAAAAAAAAATACTTTATTGAAAAGACAGTGCCATGTCAGGGTAACAATTACAAGGAGTACTCATTTCTAATGACCGACGTGCCAGAGCTCGCTGTAATAGCATTGCCAAAAAGGCATTAAGAATTGTCATCCTAATTTTTGGTAGCTGGTAATTTTGTATTGCAAACCTTTGCTAGACCTATTCTCGAATACAGCTCATCATCTGGAACCCACACTGCATATCAGACATTAATACAATTAAGCAAGTCCAAAGATACTTCGTGAGAAGATTCCTCCACTCCTCTGCTCACAACAGAATACTTTATACCACCAGGCTCGAAATTTTGGGCTTAGACGACTTAGAACTTCGCCATCTTTTATCTGACCTAAGTGTAGTAAATAAAATTATCTGCTACAATGTCCTACCTGTCAATAAATACTTCAGCTTCAACCACAACAATACATGAGCACACACTAGATATAAACTTAAGGTAAACTGCTCCAAACTCGATTGCAGAAAATACAACTTCAGCAACAAAGTGGTCAATGCTTGGAATGCTCTACCTGTGGTTTCATCCCCAAATCCCCATAACTTTAACCTTAAATGTCTATTGTTGACCTCACCCCGTTTCTAAGAGGTCTGTAAAGGAGGTGTGCATAAGCGCACCAAAGTGCCTACCATCGCTGTCCTACTGTCCCCACTTACTCGTATCCATTCCCTGTATTCATAATCATGTTTATATCTGCTATACATGCTTGACAAAATAAATAAAATAAAATAAAATAAATGCCCTTAAGTAGATTCTGTGTATACAGTGCCTATATTTAGGATACATGTAGAAATAAAAATTCAGATCTTGGATTATTCTTGACTCATGGTGACTTCACACAGCAGCAGTGATGGGATTCAAATAATTTAACAACCGGTTCTCTGCCCTAATGATTTCTTCCAACAACCAGTTCACCAAACTGCTCAGACAGTTAACAACTGGTTCTCCCGAAGTGGTGCGAACTGGCTGAATCCCACCATTGCACAGCAGGGTTATGTTGCTGCTACTTGTCACAGCAAGGACCATCCTAAAGTGAAGGAAAAAATATTTTTACTTTCCCCATTGATGGAATAACTTTTAAGAGTTCTATTAAAAACTTCTAACAACATTCAAAACTAAATCATTAAATGTCCATGGAGATTCTTCGGTTCTGACTCGATTCCCCATCAGAGCTGAAGAGCCTCTTGGATGAGGTGAAATGTCTTCAAAGAAAGCCCCCAGAAAGTCTAGTTGCCTCTTGAAAAAGCACCTTTGGGATAAATCATTCAATGCAAAATAAATGGTACAAGAAACATGACATCTGTTCCACTTTAATGAATTCAATCTATATTTTCAGTTAAAATGAATAATTTGCTATTTTAAGTAATATTGAAAAACTAGGATTTTTGTACTAAGGAATGACATATAATTCTTAAGCTAAAATATGTTTCACCAATTTGTGAACTCAATGTTGATTTATGGGTTAATGAAAATGTAAACCCAGGAGCTGGATTTAAACACTATTATTAATTTGTTTATTAAAAATTGGTTTTGAACATATTCCGTGGATTCAGATATTTTAGTTTTTAAACATTATAACTTAGCATGTCGTGTAAGCCCAACTATGACTTATTTGATAAAATGATTAAATTACAATTTAGGATAATACATGAATCAATTGATCAACATATCAGTAGACACATATCACCAGCAGAAATATAACTTCATCTGTCCTTCTGTCCTAAGCATGGAGAGTTGTTTTTATTAGTTTATATCTGAAAAATAAGAATATTTCTAAACATTCCATCATAGCTCCTTGACTGAGCAGGTGATGAGAGTCTTATTTCAATCAACTAAAATTTAAACCCTGACAGCTAATAGTGGTAGAGGTTTCAAAGAATAATGAATAGCCAGGATGGGTGTAAGTTAAGTGTCTAGACAGGAACAAGTTCATCTTATTTTGGATGATAAATTGACAAAACTACTTTTTGCAATACAGTTATCTTTTGAACTTTCATTGAACTTTTCTGAAAACATAGTGGCTCAGATTTATTCAAATCTGCTTTTAATTTCTCAAAAGGAAATTTCTCAATTGGTGCTGGAAATTTGATATTTTAGTCTCCCCTTTCTTCAGAGCATTGAATGGTTCCAGCCTCCCACCTGTTTTTTTCTGTTGATGTTAATGATAAATGGACTTGGTCAACACTAGTCTGGAGCTGAAATGCAGCACAGATGAAGCCAGATGAAGATTCTTCTGTTGCAATTCTACCCAGCTCCCATTAAAATTTCAGTCAGTGTATGATCGCAAGGAATACATGCCAGAGGTAAGCAGTTGGCTATAGGACCATCTTTTTTTTCCAGGACAAAGATTAATGTTCTTTAAATGTTAGATCACTTCATGGACGGGGAAACAAAAATTTATTGGCATAAAAATCCAAAATAGTTTACTGAGAATACTGTATAGTATTGGCTGAGATAGATGGGAAAGTTTAGAAACACACTGGTGAAACGTGCTTAATTTTTAAAGTAAGCATGAACAGAGGTTTAAGCTGATTTGAAATTAAATCAAACAGCATTTGATTGAGAGGTATATTAATTTAACCTTCCTTGGAATCTGAACTAGAGTTACAAGTCTTTAATCTGCAAGGCCAAAGAGATACCTTTTGCAATGTTGAAGTGGAGGAATAGATACAAGGCTGGAATTAAAATGAATGTGGTTAAAACTGATTACAAGAAATAATCCTACAAAATGTTTTAAATTATTCTTAATAGAAGCACAAGCAAAATGTTACAAGATAAAAAGAAAACCTATCCTTGATCCCAACTAACAGAGACTGAAGTGGAGTTGCACTTCTGAAAGGGTTTGGAATTATGCTTTTAAAATATAACATAACACAATGCAATTATTTAGCTTTTTGTCTACATTAATCTTTTTAAGTCTGGAAGGACACAAGTCACTTGCTCCTTTGCTGCACAAAGTGGCAGTTTAAAGTACTCTACTACAGTTAAATATCCGACTATTCTACTTATCTTTGAACTATGTACAGATCAAAGCACTTTTTAGCTTAGTGAAAAGAATTGGTATATTGCAGAATTCAATCTGTATACACACATTCTGGTAGAGAGAAATTCCCTGGGAATTTAGCTCCAGCATAAGTCTGAAGACTAAACCTCTGGTGAACGAACCCAGATTGGATCCTGCAACATCATCCTGGAATATGTATATGTTGCCTTCATTCGTGAGAATTGGTATATAAATATAATAGACAATTTTCACAGATTTTTTTATTGCGTTCCCATTTTTACAGTGATTCATTTCAGGTTGCAATGTAATAACATAATATATTCATATATTACTCAAATCATGTGATTAAATAGGATTGGGTCTAAGTAGAACTAAAATAATCAGTTTCAGTCCCAATGCCACAAGAATGTCTTCAGTTCTATTACAGATCTGAATGGAGATGATAATATCTTACTGCCTTGGGTTCACACATACCACAAAACCATGATTTGAATTTATTGCAGGTACAAAACATTTTATGGCTGCATTTTGCAATCAAAGTGACAATCAACAAGTTGTGTTACTGCCTAATTTGTCAATCTGATCTCTGTCTGGATTTTTACACATTCTTCTATAACACAAATATTTTTATTTGGTCTTTCACATTTACCACCGTTTCATTTTTTGCAGATCTGCACTCATGAATTGGTTTTCTGTTCTGGCAAAAAATGATTGGAAGACTCACTTTATATTGTGGAATAGCAATGCTGCATTGGCACATTATCTACCCTGTTTGCGAAGATCTTTGCATAGTGAGTGTACCCTGAAAAGATTACTCCTTTATTTTGGAGACTGATGTGATCAAATGTAAAAGAGGCAGGCATAATTTAACTTGCACGCAACTGTTAAAAATGGAATGTTGTGTCTGGACTGTAGATTCACAGAGTTTGGTTTGGTTTCCATTTTAAGTGAATGGACCAAATTTTATTTTCTTTATTAAAGTTCCAACTTTAATCATTACAGAGTGTATGCCTTTGAATATCATTTGTTAATTAGGAAAATTGCTACCAGACTCCTGCTTTTCACAAACATTTCTTTAAACTTTACCTACCTCCAGATGAAAGCAGATTGATAAGACATCATTGCAGAATAGAATGAAATATATAATATTAAGCCAAATTAAACAATGCAAAATCATTATGTATATTTGTGGTTAAGTCATAAGAATAAAACAGGGTAAAAAGAAATGTCATTTTAATTCTAGATTTTCAAATAAAAAATACACTATTTTCTAGACTGTAGACTATAAGGGCTTTATGCTATCATGAAAATATCTTTGTCTTTGAAAGAAATAATGATATGTGGATTTAAAGATTAAGAAAGATGTGATTGAATTAGGGGCTGAAGGGATGATGATGTCTAAGACGGAATGGGGAAAAGATTGTAATTCCCTGTTAAAAAGATTGGCAGTTATTCATATATTCTAAACAAGTTATTTTCTTTTGTCTCTTTAATATCTTGCATCTCTTTTTTCATGCTATATAAAAATTCTTAACCTTTAAAAAAAGAAAATGTATCTGTTTTAAACTTAGGTTAGTGAAATCTGGATGGTTTGATATTATTTTGTAGGTTTTTAAAAATTGTCAGCTACTGTTTCCTAATGCAAATGAAGATACCTAATGCAAATGAAGTGGCTTATGTCTCCCCTATAATGCAGCAAATGGAGATATTACACAATATTACACAATAATACCCAATTTTCATTACAAAATTTGTGTAATATAAAAAAACTATGTCCCAGTCTAGGGTTTCTGTTTTAATTATTATACCAGGAAGATGTATTTATCCTACACAACAAGGAAAAATCACACTTTAAGAACACATCTCTAATTCTCTATTCAAATTGTACATTTGCCTGATTTATTCAAATTGTAAGAAATATGACTTAAATCAGGGGTGAAATGCTATCGGTTTGGGCCAGTTCACCCGAACTGGTAGTAAAAAATGGTTTTAAAAGTTAAAAAAAACGATGATCACGCAGTGAAGTGAACCGGTAGCAGGCTGCAGAGCATTTCACCCCTGAATTAAATATGTAATTTTTGAATTACAATTTTTAAAATAATTTTGAATTGCTCTTAAAATAATGACAAAAAAGGAACAAAACACAAAACACATGGACAATAAAAAAACCTATATAAGTGCTTAAACATGAGTGAAAAAATACAACAGAAAAAATGTAAAATGTAACACAATAAACTGACCAGAATTATTTATGGGATTAAATAAGTCATAGACAATAATTTATGTAGCCTATATTCTGTATATTATGTAGCCATAGGAGTCAGTTTTAGCTAGTAGCTAACATGTTGATGTGCTAGAAAAAACAATGGTTATGTCCTTATTTCCATACTCAAATAGTTTGAGTAGTTTTTATGATCCATAAAACCATTTTAAAGATTATTGTTGGAAGATATATAAGTTAATATAAGCCTTATATTTTCATGCCATGTAATATCTGGTATTATAATTTTTTCTTTAATAACCTGAGAATAAGGCACACCATCTGCTGGCAGGTTGGTCCAGAATAGTAGGGAACCATTCTTGTTTGGACCAGCCTTTCATCTTAATGCTTTTATTTAAAAATTCCTTCAGCTTGAAATATTAAATTTCAGGTTGGTATTAAGAGAAAACTAGATCAATTTCTGTTTGTCCAACATTTCATTGGGGGGAGGGGTGTTTCTGCCTAACTCTAAACATGTCTACTTTATATTTATCACAATCAAATGCTAATATATTATTCTGGCAGTAACATCCACGCCCTGTAGGGCATAAGAAAATAAAACCATACCAATTGCATGGCATAAGCGTGACATTTTTTTGTTTTGTTACATGGACGAAAGGCAGAAATGCAGTTTAGTTCATTCTTGAATCATTAATAACGAGTAGTTGAATATATTTTATTTTAGATGGTGACTTCAACATCCATCCCTTGGTAAAAGAAGCTATGGAGAGTAGAAAACCAGTTGTTGCCTTGGAAAGCACCATAGTCACACATGGCATGCCATATCCACAGAATCTGAGGTGGGTACTTCAAGCTTTTATCTGATGCTTCAATTAATACTAGGTGGATGGACTTTTTTAAATACCGTATTTTTCAGAGTATAAGATGCACCGGAGTATAAGCCGCACCAAGATTTTGAAGAGGAATTTAAAAAAAAAAAAGTTTTTGCACTCTGCAGGCCTCCCAAAAATGGTCCATTTTTTCCAAAAATGGGCCCTTTTTGTCATAAAAAGGGCATGCATAGCCTTTAGGAGGCTTGTAGAGTGCTCCTGGGGGCTGGTGGCGGCAAAAATGAGCATAAAATGCCCCATTTTTAGCAAAAATAGGCCTGTTTTTTTCTCAAAAAAAGAGGCATGCATAGCCTTTAGGAGGCTTATAGAATGCTCCTGGAGGCTGAGGGGGGGAGGGAACGACCCATTTTCTTGCTCATTTTTGCTCTCCGCAGCCCCCAGGAGCACTCTGGAATCCTCCTAAAGGCTATGCACGGCCATTTTTGCAAATGGGACGGGGTTTGGGGAGGCCAAAAATGCTGTATTCAGTGCATAAGACACACCCAGATTTTCAGCCTCTTTTTTGAGGGAAAAAGGTGCATCTTATACTCTGAAAAATACGGTAATCTTCCCCTACTTGCACCTAGCCAAGTAAAAACCTGCTCTGGAAATTGTTCTTTTTCTACTATGTCCTCTAGGATAGGGGTCCCCAGCACCCAGTCTGTGGACTGGCACCAGGCTGCAGTATATGCCAGAAACCAGGCAATATCAACGAGCAAAGCCCCAACCACAGGATGCAGGCAGCACATGAAACCACACCCTCTCCATTCCGTGGGAAAACCTCTCTCCACGGAACCGGTCCCTGGTGGCCAAAATGTTAGAGGCTGTTATTCTAAGAAACCATTCAGTTTATTCCCACTCATGAGACAGACATGCTTAAATCATCCTTACATATACCAGCATTAAAATACTATTTTCTCTCTGAAGCTAAGAACATTTGAGGATAGCAGCAGGTGTGAGAGATCTTTGCTGTCCATTACATGAGAGGCAAAATCAAATGATCAGTTGTGCATGGGATCAGAGAGTTACTTATTGTGACCATCCTAAACTAAAGCAAGTTCAAAGATGCTAGACAATTCCTGGAAGCCTGGCACTATGACAATATGACCATCAATAGAAAGCTAGACATAGACAATGTTTACTTAGTTGGCAAAAGAGATAGTCAACAAGCCAAAAAGGCACAGAATGACAAAAACACCTCCCCACCAGCTATTAGCAACTAGATGAGCATAGATTAACATAAAGCAGCAATCAAAAGTAAACAATATCCCAATCAAAGAACTGCCAAACAAGCTAATTGTAAACAGCCCAACCAAATAACCTCCAAGACCATTCCCACCAACATTGAAAGGGCAAACCACTAGTAAATTGTGAACAAATCCCATTCCTTGCTAGCATTGATAATATTATCTAGTTTGGGAAATGAATCATTTGCAAGAAAACCACCAAGCTCAGAGAGCACAAAGGACTCCTCATTTCAACTCTGGCCTACAAATATTCTCCTTTATAGTTAGTTATTGACAGTTTCAGGCTGATAAAGACATGTGTCCTCTTCCCACAAGGCCTGTGAGAAACTGGGGAGCAGGTGGAGGGGAGAAATTAATTTGGAGTATGAAGAGAAAACACAGTCCAGATATGGTGGTCCTGGAAATGAAGAGTTTCGAAGAGACCCCATTTTTATTGGTTTCTTATAGATTTATAGAGGGATGTGGTGGCTCAGTGGCTAAGATACTGAGCTTGTTGATCAGAAAGGTTAGCGTTTCGGCAGTTTGAATCCTTAGTGCTGCCTAACATGAGCTCCCGTTACTTGTCCCAGTTTCTGCCAACCTAGCAGTTCAAAAGCATGTAAAAATGCAAGTAGAAAAATAGGAACCACCTTTCATGGGAAAGTAACAGTGTTCCGTGAGCCTTTGGCATTTAGTCATGCCGGCCACATGACCGGCTGCTGCAGTTCAGCAGTTTGATTCTCATCGGCTCGAGGTTGACTCAGACTTCCATCCTTCCAAGGTCAGTAAAATGAGGACTCAGATTGTTGGGGGCAATAGGCCGACTCTGTAAACTGCTTAGAGAGGGCTGTAAAGCACTGTGAAGCGGTATATAGGTCTAAGTGTTCTTGTTATTGCAATTGCCTCTCAAACAGAGAGCATAGATGGATCTGAGAGTTATCATTTGTCACTTATATAAAGAAAAGAGAAAAAGCAGAGAGAAATCCTAAATAAGAGTTGTTTGTGACACAGCCATCTTTATGGTGCTGATCTTTTCTATTTTTTACTTTTTAGTCTTTGCTCAGCTTTGTGCAAATGAAATGATACGATGCCAAGGAACTAGTTCTGTGTTAACTTAAATATTTTGGTTTTTTACCCTCTTTACTTTTCTTTCACTGTCTATGTTGCCTTATATTGAATTTTCTAGCATGGCCAGAGAAGTGGAAGAAATTGTCAGAGCAAATGGGTGTGTGCCAGCAACTATTGGCATATTAAATGGCAACATCCATGTGGGCCTCCAAGATGAAGAACTGAACACTCTGGCAACAGCCAAGGACGTCGTGAAAATCTCTCGCAGAGACTTCCCCTATGTTCTCAGCCAGGTACTTGATGGAATTCCTCATTCTAATTTGCTTGGGTTACATAAATTAGGGACAAGGCTCAATTGGTGGAAATTTTCCTGTGAGTGAATCCGCAAAACCAGTACTCAAACAGCTGAGTCAGAGTTTTTTTGACAGGGGATTAGGATTAAGCAAAACCATCTCCAGTTGGCAGCTAGAGTTTGGTGAACTTTCCTTAGAAACTTTGGAGAGGCTATTTCCAAACAAATATTTGTCATTTCATGTTGAAATACACTTGGATTTCATTTATGCTACTCTTTACTGCTTAACGAAGCTAATTATCTGAAGTGCAATCAGACAAGCAATTAGGTCAACGGAAAAGTTGACAATAAGTAAAATTTGTTTCTTAGTTTAGAGTGGTCTCTGTCTACAAAGAGATTGAAGTCTCTTTTATACCATAAGCCAAATTGGTTTTTTTTAAAGTTGTTTTGTAACCAGACATCTTGGCATCCATTCTGTAAATAGGTAAGCCACTTATACAAGCTATTTGATGACATACCTTATGAATGTGCTCTCAGCATTCCAGATATATCCACCAGCCCCAAGCCTATTCCATCCTTCTTACATTCAGCCTAGTGTTTTCACAGAGTGCCTTCATTTTCTAGGGAATCTAATCAGCCCATGAGCAAGCTTTTCACACTGGAGTCAGAAACATTGGCATTGCCACCCTGATTTTCATCCAGCCTATAAAAAGGAGGCACATGGCTGTTTGACTCCATGTGAGTATGAAAAGGAACTAGTTCTTAGTCTATTTGTTTCATTTGTGCTTGGAAGTTACCATACATCTGGTAACCTCATGTTTGCTTTTCAATTCATAGAGTCACAAAACCTTAAGAGTTAGGCTCAGATACCCTTTCAGTATCTTAAATCCCACTGGCGTTGAAGGAGTTCTTTTCACTGCTTAGTAGTACTTACTATTCAGAGGTTTCTCCTAATGTTTCACAAGACAGGGCTTTTTCTCCAAATATTATTTATAAGTGTTAATCTCAGTGTCCAAGGCAACAGAGAACATGCCATTTGTACAAGAGCTCTTGAAATATTTGAAGTCTTTATTATGACACCCTGTAATTTTTCCTCAGCTATTCCTCCTACACTACTTATTATCACCGCTGCCTGAATGTCTAGGAAAAAACATTTGGGAACAAAGGCAGGTCCTTGTTATCAAAGATAATGCCATAAGGCAAATACGAAGTATTGGGGCTAAAAAGTGCTTTATTTTTTTTATTTTTAAAGGGAGCTTGGCTATTTTTTGAGGAAGAAGATGATGTTTCACTTCTTCCTCAAAAAACAGTCCAATTGCCTTTTAATATAAGATTATATTATATTAATATAATTATATTATATATCATATGACAAATATGACCTGGATGACTGAAAATCTCTGTAGACGTGTTGGGGTTTAACTGAATTTTCAGACTGAATTGGCAATGGATTAGTTCACACATTGCACTAAATCATATTGTTATGTTTTTCTCTTCAGAATAATATAGGAATCTAATATTTTAGCTTAGTATTGTAGGTGAAAGACATTATGGATTGTTCAACAAGTCACGATTTTAAAAATTTCCATCTTAACTTTATCTTTGCAAACATTTCAACCTTTCACACATATCACTTATTGCTTATTTGAAAAATATGAAATCTGAATAATTATTGGTTGTTCCATGACAGGGATTGTCTGGGGGAACTACTGTTTCCGGAACCATGATTGTGGCACACAAAGCAAGAATTCCAGTTTTTGTAACTGGAGGAATTGGAGGAGTCCACCGGGGAGGAGAAAAGAGTAAGACACACATCATTTTAATTACAAATCAATTCCCAAATGCTGTATTACAAAACCCATCTACCTCTTTGTTATCTCCTATTGACAGAGCCCTAATAGGTACTCAATACTTATTTGTTGTCGTGCTGTTTCAGCATATATTCTCTTCTACAGTTGGCTAAATAACGGATATAAAGTAAATACATAAAGAGAAATAAACTTCATTTGTTCAAAATATTTAATATAGTTTCTCTGTGTAATGCATTTATTCACTGAGTCTTGCATATAATATTTAAAAGATTTCCAGTTAATGGATGCTAAAAAAAGACTTCTGACCGAGCATGGGTGGGAAGGGGGAGTCCATTTCTACATAAGAACCAAACAATGTATCAGATTTATTAAATATAAAGAGTGTAGTAATTTTATTATTAATGCATTTATCTTTCAAAAGCTGCTATTTTCAGGCACGTAGGGAATTGGCAAAGGAGATGAAGATGCAAATCTACGGTGATGGAAATTCTAATGGGAATCAGCCCCATAGTGATCAGTTTTATGACTCGGCCTGCAATTGCACAAAATCCCTGTAATTCCCTGTTCATTCCATAGATGGGGAACTTCATTTTAAGTTTTTTGTTCTGTCTGAAATTGACAGTCCATTTAGAATAGAAGAGAACAAGCATCTTGGGTATTTGATCACTCGTTCTCAGTCCAAGAAGAGGTAGCTTATTTTGCTGATGGACTTTTTGCTTCACTGACTTTTCAGCAACTCTTTTTCATAGAATAACAAAGTTAGAGGTATTCTAATCCTACTCCCTGCTCAAGCGGGAAACTCTACACCATCAAATTGTTGTCCAATCTTTCCTTAAAAACTGCCAGTGTTGGAGCACCCACAACTACTGGAAGCAAGTTATTCCACTGATTAATTGTTTTAACTGTCAGGAAATTTCTCCTTAGTTCTAGGTTGCTTCTCTCCTTGATTAGTTTCCACCCATTGCTTCTTGTTCTACCATCAGATGCCTTGGCGAATAGATGGTCTTCTTTGTGACAACCCCTTAAATATTGAAACACTGCTATCATGTCACTTCTAGTCCTTCTTTTCCTTCTTTTCAACTCTTGACAACAAGGTAGAAATTATGTCAAGTCCTGCAAAGATGGCAAACTCAGGGAAAAAGAACCTCTTGGTGTAAGGAAGGATCTTTATTGTTAAGAGGGTAATGTAACAGAATCTTGAAAGCCTGTCAGAGCAATTCTGTCATTCAACTAGATTGAGTTGCTCCAAATTTTTCTCATTTTCCTTTCTTTACTGGATTACTATGTCTCCTTGCTCCACCAGTTTCCTGATAAAGAGCCGAGGTGGCGCAGTGGTTAAATGCAGCATTGCAGGCTATTTCAGCTGACTGCAGTTCTGCAGTTCGACTGTTCAAATCTCACCGGCTCAGGGTTGACTCAGCCTTCCATCCTTCCGAGGTGGGTAAAATGAGGACCCACCTCATTGTTGGGGGCAATATGCTGACTCTGTAAACCGCTTAGAGAGGGCTGAAAGCCCTATGAAGTGGTATATGTCTAACTGCTATTGCTATTGCTAAAAAACCCATAATAGATAACACTTAAAAATGTATCCTGTGTCCCTCCACATCTATCTCTCTGCCTGCTGTTTGTCTAAGAATTGCTAATTTGAGGTCACTTCCTTCTGTGTTTTTTCTCAAGCACACATGAACAAACACATGCTCCTTCAATCTTCTCCTGGTAGGATAGAATCACCTAAGTGCTAAACTATGCCCATCCAAACAATGTATTTCTTGCAGCTGAATAATTATAAAACCTGATTAATTATTTTTTTGTCACGACCAAATTCTTACGAAAGGAACACTCACAGGCATACATAGAACATTTCAGTCATCTCTGCAGGTAGTCCCCGACTCACAACAGTTTGTGTAGTAAACATTCAAAATTACAGTGGCATTGAAAAAAGTGACTTATGACTGTTTTTCACAGTTATGACCTTTGCAGCATCTTCATAGTCATATGATCAAAATTCAGATGCTTGACAATTGATTCTCATTTATGACAGTTGCAGTGTCCCAGGGTCATGTGATCACCTTTTGCAAACTTCTAACAAGCAGAATCAACGAGGGAACCCAGAAATCACTGGGTTACTAGCTTATCAACTAAAGTGATTCAATTAACAACTGTGACCAGAAAGTTAGTAAAATGGGGCAAAACTCATTCAACAAATGTCTGACTTAACACCAAAAATTTGAGGCCCCATTGTAGTCATAAGTGAAGGACCGCATGTTATTTTCTTTCTAGTCTGTCAGAAGAAAATAGAAACTGTCTTTATGACATTTATTTTTTCTTGTCAGTTCTACTCATGCTCAGAATTACTTTACACAGGAGAAGAGTTACAAGAAAGAGAAGAGTCAAAACCACTTGGATTTTTCTACAATGCATTTTGAACCAGAATCAGGACTAGAAAATAGAAATACCTTAAAACATTTGTGTAATACCATTTTAACCAAATTTTAGTTCTTCTACTGCCTTCTAGGTGTGTTACAATTATATCTCCTAGAATTTTCAATCACATTATTTATATCAAAGAAGAATATATTATTTCATTTTCTAATTAGTTGGAAAATATAGTAAAACTGGTACATTGCATATTTCCAAAAGCCAATCCTTAATGTCTGGAATAACAGCACTTTTCTAGTCTCTCAGAATAATTCTTTTCATAAACTTCTGTGACTGGTACAACTTCCAAAGCAGTCAGATTGGAACGTTTATTGTAACTCAATCTTATATTAACGTCTTTTAACATTTAAGAATCTGTGACCTGTTAGATCATCTTTGAGAGAAAAGTAGTGCAATCTGATGTAACCATAATGAACATAGAATTTTCCTCAATGGCTTTCATATCATTTTTTCTGTTGTCATTCTGGAGCATGCCCACATCTTCTCCTCTGTTTTTCTTTCTCTATGTTATTTGTCCTGACTTTGATAGAATAGAATAGAATAGAATAGAATAGAATAGAATAGAATAGAATAGGGGAAGGGGAAGGGGAAGGGGAAGGGGAAGGGGAAGGGGAAAAGGAAATGGAAATGGAAATGGAAATGGAAATGGAAATGGAATGGAAATGGAAATGGGGAATAGAATAGAATAGAATAGAATAGAATAGAATAGAATAGAATAGAATAGGGAAGGGGTTCGGGATGGGGATGGGAAAAGGAATGGAAATTGGAATGGAATGGAATGGAATAGAATAGAATAGAATAGAATTCTTTATTGGCCAAGTGTGATTGGACACACAAGGAATTTGTCTTTGATGCATATACTCTCAGTGTACATAAAGAAAAGTAAAATAGAATACATTCATCAAGAATCATAGATACAACACTTAGTGATAGTCATAGGTTACGAATAAGCAATCAAATTATACTAGGAAACAAAACAATATACATTTTAAAGATACAAGCAACATGGTTATAGTCATAAGTGGAAAGAAATAGGTACTAGGAAGGAAGAGAAGAATAATAGTAATACAGTCTTAGTAGGTAATTTGACAGTGTTGTTGGGATTAGTTGTTTAACAGAGTGATGGCATTGAGGAAAAAACTGATCCTGGAGTCATGCAGCCATCACTTAATCCAATTCTTGTTCTCTCCCCCTTGCCACTTCACAACAACGTTGGTGTCATCTTTTGACCATGACATCTCTCTTCTTTTTCTATGGAGTATAATTAGGCTTTCCTGCAGCCTGAGCAGGGCAAAAATGGCCTCCCCTGACCCCCCCCCCCCGAGGCCCTCCAGAAGCTGGAAATGGATCACTCCTGAACTTCCAGTTGGGCTGTTGAGGCCATTTTTCGGCCACCCCAGCCTCCAGAGCCATTTCTGAAGCTGGGGAGGGCGAAAACGGCCTCCCCTGCCCTCCAGAAGGGCAAAAAATCAGATAGCTGGAGTCCGCATGCATGGCGGAGCTGACAGCTGGCATGCCACCAAATATGTCTCCATGTGCCACCTGTGGCATGCATGCTATAGGTTCGCCATCACATGCATAAGGCAACTTCATATGGAAGGATGAATGGATACCTTCCATTCCCAATCATTCAGTTAGAATGAAAGAAGCTTCTTGGATGAGAAATGAAATGTTTTCAAGGAAAAAGAAAGAAAATTGAATTACGTTTTGGAAAAGTATCTTTGGGGCAACTTCATATGTTATTTCATTATAGCATTTTAATATTTTTCTCCTGAGAAGCATGAAAGAAATTGGGTGATACATGAGAAGTTCTCCATAATTTGTACTGATATTTTATCTTTTTCAGCTTTGGACGTGAGTGCTGATCTGACCGAGTTAAGTCGTACTCCAGTTGCTGTAATTTCTGCAGGTGTAAAGTCTGTACTTGATATTGGCAGGACACTGGAGTATCTAGTAAGCTATAAAATTACAGAATTTCAAAATAATCATTGGTTCAATGTCTCAAAATGTCAGGTCTGGTATGCTAAGAAGTGGGATCTTTGCCCATTTGAAGGAAAGATTGAAGTAATCTGTTGGTAACTGGAGTATACATATATGTTAAAATGCTAGGAATGTTGTACGTTATTTTTTCTGTGACAACTTCTGGGACAAGTAACAGGAGCTCACTCTATTACATGGTGCTAGGGATTCGAACTGCCGAACTGCCAACCTTTCTGATCTCCATGCTCAGCATCTTAACCACTGAGCCACCATATCCCTTTTTGAAATTTCTAGACCATAATAAACAAAGTTGTGCAGCAATAGAAGTAATGATCCCAACATTAAGAGATTGTGTCAGAGTGAGCACTACTATTTTGAGACAACCCAGAAGCAAAATACAGTACAAAGAGCTTTTTTCTTTCAAACAGTGGTTTATCTACAAGACATATATGTAAAACTTTTTGCCACCAGTTCTCTGGGTGTGGCTTGGTGGGCATGGCTTGGTGGGGGGGGGTGTCATGTGACTGGGTGGGCATGGCCACCTTTTAAAAAAAAATTAAAGCATTTGTTACAACCTATTTGCCCTAACCGATAGTAAAAAAATGCTTTAAGAAGGGGGGGAGGTTCAGTTGTGCTGTGCGATCGTGGGAACCTTTTTTTTCATTTTTAAAGCTTTTTTTACTACTCGTTCAAGTGAATAGGCAGTAAAAAAATTCTGCAAAAACTGGAAAAAAAAGTTCCCACGATTGCATGGCTCACAGCTGTCCATGCGGTCATTGGAAGCTCCCCCTCCCCCACTTTTTAAAGTATTTTTTCCTGCTGGTTCAAGTGAATAGGAAAAAATGCTTTAAAAAGCAGGGGGAAAGCTTCAGATGATTGTGCGGCTCATAGCTGAGCCGCGTGATCCTTGGAAGCTTCTTTTTTTTTACTACTAGTTCACAGAACCAATGACATTCGTCCCTACCAGTTCGTGTGAACCGGTGCGAACCGGTAGCATTACACCTCTGATATATACATACATACATGTACTAGGCAAAACCAGGCAATCTATCAATCTTCAACTATAACACAGAAGCACACACGGAAAGAGAGAGCCGCCCTCACAGGGCCTCTCTTATATAGACAGCTTCTTAAAGTGATAACCCTGCTGACTCATTCTCATTGCATCATCTCAGTTCACAGCCTTACAGCAGCTGGTCAGCTATTAAATCATCATTACCTTAACAGATAGTTATCCAATTTTTAAAAGAAGAAACCTCCTCTGGGTATGAGCTTTTCCTTCTACATGGCCTTGTGTCCTTTCAATTCACCTTTCTTGTCTTATCTCTGCAGGAAACTCAAGGTGTCTGTGTGGCCACCTTTGGAAAATCAAGAGAATTCCCAGCCTTCTTCTCTCACCAAAGTGGCTTCCAAGCACCATATCAAGTGCAGGATGAGAACGCTGCTGCTCAACTGATTGGTGAGCTGTCAGTAGAATAAGATGCATCTTGGATGAGTGGAATCTGAATGGAACTTTAGCTGAGAAGTTTTTCAATTTCTCTGTCAACAGCTGCAATGCTTTTCACACCTAGTGGAAGTCAAAAGCTCACTGACCTCAATAAGGTTTTCTTCTACATTAGTACACATAGGATCAAACTAAAGCCATCCCAAAATTCCCCTCTCTATCTTCAACAGTTTTGTCTCTCTTTCTCCTTGATGTCTTCTGCTCTATCCTTCTACAGGCTTTGAATCCTATACCCACAACTGCCATTATTCAGCAATTCCCGAGGCCCAATTTGTACATGCGACACAATTAAGTTTTAAAGACTTTTTTTTAACTGTACCACACTATTGCATTGGAAGTTGACATGTTGATTGCAATCTATGGCCCACTCTGAGCAAAACCCACCTAATGCTCACCACCACTGAAGATGGGTCTAATTGACTTCTTGTTTCACTGTTTTTCAATGTGCATTTTGTTTCTGATACAAGTATTGAAGCATTAAAATTCTTATATGAAATCTTAAGTACAACAGAACATGTTGAGCATGTTGATTCTGTTGAACTGCAGCCTTCGAACACTCAGTTGCTACATGTTGTACAAAGCAGGTGTTGTCTTTCTACAGACATCAACGTCTCTTGCTTCTACTGCTTTTATCTTTGCAATTCTCTAACCTATTAGAGGTTAGAGAATTGCCTAACCTCTAACCTAACCTAACCTAACCTAACCTAACCTAACCTAACCTAACCTAACCCAATGGTTAGAATACCATTGTACATTCCAATTTTAAGTAATTTATAAGATCCCCATATCTGTTCACTACTTCTTGTCCCAATCAGGGCTTCTATTTTCATTTGATTTATATTCCACCCTTCTGGTCTGGCAAGTAATCAAAGCTATTAATAAGATTTAAAGGAGACACAATATAAAAAATAACACTACAGATTCAATTAACAAATAAATGCAATTAAAAAGATGAGAAAATAAATACATTCAAATCTATGAGTTGGGAGGGAGTTCAACTTTGAAAAGAATGCATTCATTAACATAAGAGAAATGCAGAAGAGGATTCCCTTCATGTTTCAGAAAGAAGAATCTATGTGTGACATCTTTTTTTAAAAGGTCTCTGCTGGTACTCTTCATATCTGTCAGATTTATCATGGGATAGACAATCTCTTAGAGATGGTTCTTCTCTTCTTTTTTTATTTACAAACATGTAAAATACACACACACAAAACTTAGACGTACACCACATTTACACAATACAATGCAAACAGGAGCTTCCTGTTCTTTCTAATAGCAATTATCAATTGATACCACTCACCTTATATTATTTCCCCTTCTATTGTATTTCATTTAGATTTCACCATTCTTAACCCTCTTATTTTACTCATAACTATTATTTTTTGAGTTTTGTTATATTCCTTCATTGATTCTTGTTTCTTTCCTTCATTCACCTATACCATTTATCCCATATCTGGTAGAATTCTGATTCTTCTTTTCCCTGGATTTCTTTAGTTAGTTTATCCATTTCAGCACAATCCATAACCTTTCTTATTATTTCATCTTCGCTTGGAGTTAATTTGTTTTTCCATTTCTGGGCAAAGGCAATCCTTGCCACCGTAATTATATGTAGTATTAAATACTGGATTTCTTTTTTGTATTTCGCAGACATTATTCCTAATAAAAAAACTTCAGGTTTCTATTCTATTTTAACCCCTGTTATTGCCTCCAGCCAATTTTTGATCCTTTTCCAAAAAATTTTAGCCTCCTCACAGGTCCACCATAAATGATAATATGTTCCGTGTACTGATTCGCATTTCCAACATTTTGGAGAGGTATTTGTTAAGATTTTAGCTAACCTTGTTGGTGCCAGGTGCCATCTGTAAAACATTTTGTACTGGTTTTCCTTGTATGCAACTGATAGTGTCATTTTTAAGTTTGTTCTCCAAAATTTTTCCCATTTGTCTAATTCAATATTATAGCCAAAGTTCTGCACCCATTTTATCATTTGTTCTTTCACAATTTCCTCTTCCATTTTATACTTCAGGAGGAATTTATATATTCTCCCTATCATATTTCTATCTGAGCTTTGAATAATTTTATCCAATTCGTTTGGCTCTGTTTCAATGTCATATAATTTAGTATCATTATTGTATTTAGTTTTGATTTGGAGGTAAGTTAGCCAGTCAACTTTCATGTTCTGTTCTGCCAATTCTTCAATTGTTTTTAAATTTCCCTGTCTATCAATTAAGTCTCTGTCTCTTAGCATTTTGTTCAAATCTATAAAATTTGGATAGGTCGTCCTTTCTGTCGGTGATAGCCAATTCAGGATTTTCACATAGTGGATTTTTTTTTATTTTTAGCCAATTTTGCAATAACGCTCTTCTAATTAAATGATTTTGATAGTATTTGTGCATTTTATTTTTATCATCCCATAGGAATGTATGCCAGCCTGCTTGCAAATCATGGCCTTCTAAGGTCAAAATTCTTTTATTCTTTAGCTCTATCCAATCCTTCACCCATGTTATTGTTACTGCTGATGCGTATAAATCCCAATTTGGTAATGCTAAACCTCCCCTCTCCTTGCTGTCTTGCATTGACTTTAGTTTAATCCTCACTTTTCGTCCCTGCCAAATGAACCTAGCGGTTATTTTGTTTAATTCTTGAAAGAATTGTTTACCCGGATTAATAGGTGCGGCTTGCAACAGGAATAAGATTCTTGGTAAAATATTCATTTTAATTGTCGCTATACATCCCATGAGTGATAGCTGAATATTTTTCCAATTTTCTAAATCTTTATTTATTTGTATCGCTAATTTATTATAATTATCATCTTTAATTGTGGAATATTTTGCTGACACCCAGATCCCCAAGTATTTCATTTTCTTAGTTATTTGCATTCTGGTTGCTACTTCCAGTTCCTCTTCTTGCTTTTTTGTCATGTTCTTGGTTATCATTTTTGTTTTGTCTTTATTGATCTTTAGTCCTGCCACTTTGCCATATTCTTCTAATTTTTGAATTAATTTCAGGCTAGATTCTAATGGATCCTCTAGAACAAATACTAAGTCATCGGCATAGGCTTGGGCCTTATATTCTTCATTTTTGAGTCTTAAATCTTTTATTCCCTGGTCCTTCTGAATTTCATTTAATAAAATTTCCAAAGTTAATATAAAAGGCATCCCTGTCTGACTCCTTTTTTTATTTCGATCTTCTCTGTTAGTTCTCCATTCATCAGAACTTTGGCTGTCTGACTGTTATAAAATCCTTCTATCATTTTTATAAATTTTTCTCCGAATTTCATCTCGTCCAATAGTGTTATTATAAATTTCCAGATTACGTTGTCAAATGCTTTTTGTGCATCAAGGAAAACCAGTACCATTTGTTTTTCTGGGTGCGCCTCGTAATACTCTATTATGTCTAGGATGAATCTCGTATTATTTTTAATGTGTCTGTGAGGTAAAAATCCGTTTTGGTCCGGGTGTATTCATTCATTTAAAACCTGTTTAATTCTTCCTGCCATAATTGCTGCAAATATTTTATAATCGGAGTTTAGTAATGAGATTGGCCTGCAATTTTGAATTTCTTGTAGGTTGGTTTCTTCTTTTGGGATTAGCGATATTATTGCTTCTGTCCATGATTCAGGTATCTTGGCTTTTCCTAAAACATCGTTAAACATTTCCACTCTTCCAATATTATTTTGTTATATTTGTATAACTCCACCGGTATTCTGTCTGGTCCTGGGGTTTTATTATTTTTCTGGTTTTTCAGGACTAATTCCACTTCGGCTAACGTTATTAGCCTGTTTATCACTTCCCTTTGTTCTTTTGAGATTGGTGTTATCTTTTCTGTGTTTAAATAATGTTTTATTTTGATTTCCTCCATACTATCTTGCGCGTATAGTTTTGTGAAGTATTTCTGAATAATATGCTTCTTTTCTTCTGCTTTGTATTGAATTCTTCCCTCATCATCTTTTAATTGATATGCCATCCTTTTTTCTCTTTCATTCTTCAATCTGTATGCCAGCCATCGTCCAGGTTTGTTGGCTTGTTCAAAGTAATTTTGTCTGGCCGCTTTAATTTTCTGTGCTAATTCCTTTTGAGTTATTAAGTTGATCTTCTCTTCTACTGAACTCAGATGCTGCTTGATTTGGTAGAAAACTAGCATGAAATTTGCTAATCCCCTGGGTCATCCCCATCCTACTTCAACCTGTTGCAACTACTTGTCTTTTCTCCAAAGTAGAGAGACAGAAATACATGCTGGAGATTCCCCTTTGTGCCAAAATTGAAAAAAACATCAATACATCTAAGGAGCTTAAAGCCATCTCATTTGTTGCCTAGAAGGTAGGATGAAGGCAATTTAATTTAATACGTGACAGGAAAATACACTGATAAGACATGTTTATGTCTTGGTTAGGTACAGGTTGGGAGGAAAATAATGGTCAGACCTGAGTAGTTTAGGACTTTAAAATATAACACAAGAACTTTAAATTATTTATGGTAATTAATTTGTAGCCATTGCAGATTTTTCAGTGCAGAATCCTATGATCCACTCTATCTTACACTGGTAAACACCGCATTTTGTACCAACTGTAACTTTTGGATACTTTTCAAGAGTAGAACATTTGTTTTGTACTCTTTAGACTCTGCTGAGACTTGTTGTTCACTATTGATCTACAGCCGCATCCAACCATCACCAATATATCAGTTATGAAGATAGGCTTTATATCACTATGACTTAGTGACACTATAAAGTGTTGTAATCAGTAGTGGGAAACAGTGAAGCACAATGGAGGCAGAATGGGTAGACCCATGTTGTCTTCACCTTCAGCCCCAGTTCAATCTATCTATCTCAGTCTTTTTGTTCCTTGAGTTATGTGTGAGACGCTTTTGTGCCATGTATGTTTGTTTGCTTTTTTGTTTATTCATTCCTTTTGTAGGGTTACCCATCTCAACAAATAATTCTGAATGGCTTCATATGTCATGTATGGAACATTAACCATTGATTGAATTGTTTAAAACTTGATTGAATTGTTTAAGAGCCGAGGTGGTGCAGTGGTTAGAGTGCAGTAGTGTAGGATACTTCTGCTGACTGCCTGCAATTTGGCAGTTCAAATCTCACCAGGCTCAAGGTTGACTCAGCCTTTCATCCTTCCAAGGTCAGTAAAATGAGAACCCAGATTGTTGGGGGCAATAGGCTGACTCTGTAAAACTGCTTAGATAGGGCTGTAAAAGCATTGTAAAGTGGTATATAAGTCTAAGTGCTATTGCTAACAAAGATAGGGCCATAGTCCAACAATGACTCTCTTTTTCTCAGCCAGGTCAATAACTTTGAAACTGGGTAGTGGAGTCCTGATTGCAGTTCCCTGTCCTACACATGAAGCTGCTTCTGGGCACCTTATTGAAGAAGCAATCCAGCAAGCTTTGGATGAGGCTCAGTAAGATTATTTTCTAATACATGATCAATTTACATTATAGTTTAACAACGCTGCAATAGGTGTGCAAAATCTCCAGTTCAAATCTATTCAAGCATATTACTGTTTTATAAAGCCTTAGTAAGGCCGTACCTGGAATACTGCATCCAGTTTTGGTCACCACATTACAAAAAAGATGTTGAGATGAGCAAAGAAGAGCAACTATGATGATTAAAGGCCTGGCGACTAAAACATATGAAGAACAGTTAGAGGATTTGGGTTTGGCTAGTCTAGAGAAAAGAAGGACTAGAGGGACATGATAGCAGTATTTGAGAGGCTGCCACAAAGAAGATTGGGTCAATCTATTTGCCAAAGCACCAGAGGGCAGGACAAGAAACAATGGATGGAAACTAATCAAAGAGAGAAACAACCTGGAATCAAGGAGAAACTTCCTAACAGTGAGGACAATTAACCAGTGGCACAGTTTGCCTTCAGAAGGTTTGCTTGCTTCATCCCTGGAGATTTTTAAGAAGAAACCGACAGCCACTTGTCTGAAATCATATTGGGTCTTCTGCTTGAGTAGGGGGCTGGGCTAGAAGTCTTCCAAGGTCCCTTCCACCTCTATTCTGATTGAAACTCATTTTGTACTATTCTGATTGATTGATTGATGGATAAGCTCATGAGATTCCTTTACATTGTATCTTTCATTATTTTGTCCTCACCCAACCTCCCAAGTGTAACATGGACTTGATCATTCTGATATTTCAGGTTACATATATATACTGTAGTGGTTTTGTATAGGTTGGTCCTTTGAATATTCAGCATCAGAGCAATGTAAATTCTAGGAATGTTAAATTTTAACTAAACAGCAAATCTGTACGATGGCGAATTATGATTCAAGGTCCCAAAAAGGGAGGGGGTTGGATTGCAACATTGTGTCATCTATCCTACAGATTCAATACCCCCACCTACCCCCATGGATACCACTGCCTCCATGGAAGATTGTTTTTGGGTGTTTACCTTTGCACACACCTAGGAATATTTTCCAACTTCTGCAACAGTTAAGGAGTTAAAGTAGTGGATTGTCTACAGTACAATCAGATCTCTTACTATGTTGTTGAAAGACAACATTAGGGTCATAATGCTGATAGACAGCTAAATCTTTTTCCCTGGGACATTTGCACACAATTCAAAACTTGCCATGATTCAAAGGAAGAGATACTCGTGTTTTGCATTCATTGAACATTTCAGCTTCAGGGACAGAATGAGCCAGGTCAGGGGTCAGCAATCTGCGGCTCTGGAGCCGCATGTGGCTCTTTCATCCCTCTGCTGTGGCTCCCTGTTGCTCAAAATATGCATCACAACCGTCAATGTGTGATACCTGCCGGCATGCGATTTATTGAGCTTTTCAACCCCTGTTAGGTCAACTATGGATAAATGCAAGAAAAGAAAAATTTCAGAAGAAAACAGAACATTTTATTCAACTACATATGCTAGTTCTGTGGCTGCTCAGGAAATAGTCATGGAATGGTTTTATGGCTCCCAATGTTTTCTTTTCTGTGGGAAACGGGTCCAAATGGCTCTTTGAGTGTTTAAGGTTGCCGATCCCTGAACTAGGTAAATAATGCTGGGATCCCAGTTCAGGTTGCTTTCCCCAATATTCACCCTTTTCACTGTTTGAGCAGATGTAATCACAGATCCCCTACTGTGTTTCCCGTCAAAATTGTATCATCCTTGCGGAAACTTCCTTCAAGGTTCCACCCAATTAGAAACATTTTGATGGTGGGGTTTTTCCTTTTCTTTTTCTTTTGCAAATGATCTAATTCTGTCAATGGATTAGCTATCAATCACGCATGACTATGCTTGTTGCTCCACTTACAGGGGGAAAAAGATCACAGGAAAGGAGCTTACACCCTTTTTGCTGCAGAGGGTAAATGAGTTATCTGGTGGAGAGTCACTGAAGTCCAGTATCCTTTCCTAACCTCACAGCATTGTCTGTAACTTTTCAACCACTCCTCCCCGCCCCAAATGCAACTTTATGTTTCTTCTTGTAGTATCCATATAGAGTTCTGCAATATTGCTGGTTGACTCAGATTGAAGGAAGGTTGACTCAGCCTTCCATCCTTCCGAGGTGGATAAAATGAGGACCCAGATTGTTGGAGGCAATATGCTGACTCTGTAAACCACTTAGAGCGGGCTGTAAAAGCACTATGAAGCGGTATATAAGTCTACGTGCTGTTGCTATTGCTACCTGAACTGTCCTTCAAAAGTCACTGAGTCGCACACAAAACATCTTTTTGCTAATTTGCTAAGTTGGAGGAACAAAACAGCTCAAATTGTTCTGAGGGTGGCAGCCAAGGGAAGCAGTCAGAAAGCAAAGAATGGAGGGCAGTATGGAAGCAGGCATGGTTCCTCCAACTGTGAGACAGACAACCATGAATCCAAATAGCTCCTTCAGGAAAGCCATGATTGATAAGTTATTCCTATTTGCAAAATGCTTAAAGTTCAATGAAAAATGTCTATATGACCATTCCAGAAAGCATAAAGCAGCTTTAGACAACAGGATGGGCTTTGAGTGTTTTGGGTCCATGTTTCTCTTTCATGGTTATTATTCACTGCATAAATATCCCATCTTTTCTCTGAGAATGCAAAGTGATTTACATGGAAGTGAAACATTCCTTCTCTTTTTATCCCTGTAACAATTACCCAGGAAGTTAATATCTGAATGTTCTATGTTTGATATCCTAATTACCATACCTTACTGACTGTTCCAGTTCTTGGCTTGTTACATTTTTCTTTATCAATTGGTATCAGATATTGCATTGATCAAGAATAATGCCATAGTGGGCAGCCGCATTGCTGTAGCCCTGAACAGGCTCCAAAGAGGTCAAGGTGGGAGAGGCAGCTTGTCTCAAAATGAAAACACACCTAGTATGCCAAGGCCAGTGAGTACTTAATCCTGTATTTCAAGAGTTCTGGTGTGTGATTGATTGGCTGAGCTGGATCATTCTAATTGTTACCACGAAAGATAATGTCTGAATCATTTAGGTCAGGATTATCAAACTCAATTTCATTGAGGGCTGCCTCAGAGCTGTGGTTGACCTCGGGGTGGTGGTGATTGGGTGGGTGTGGCCAGCTTGATGCCATTCACTGGGCGTTGTTGACTGGGTAAGTGTGGCCAACTGAGTGGGCGTGGCCAGCTTGATGTCACTGCCCAAACTGCTGGCATGTTTCCTCTTCGCACTGGATAGACTGGGCCAAAGCCACACTGGCCCAATGTTTCCTCTTTGCATTGGGTAGACCGGGCTGAAGGGATGCAGGACAGCCCCTTACAGTTTTCAGGATGGCCCCGTGTGCCCCAAGGGCCTTGTGTATGACACCTCTGATTTAGGTCAATGTTCACTGTGTAGATGTCTTGGATAATGGATATTTGTACTATCAACCAGCACTATTCACTGGATTATAGGCCATAGAAAAGCATAAGATCTGATAGGAAAGTAATTTTTTGTAACGGGAGGCCCCGAGCAGCTAGTTGCTCTGCATTCTTGGATCAATTTATCTGCTTATTTGAATGTTCAACTCATACTTTAAAGTGGAAGAGCTGTAAAAGTCAAATCAAAGTCCAACTGAGTGCTTAATAACGTTTTCTCATTTCTGTTTCTTTATCAGGTAGTCATTGGTGGCATCAACATTGACATCATAGCCAAGGCAAAAGCTGCAGCAATAAAAGTAATTGCATTTAATAATACTCAGATTTTACTCTCCATTTGGTCTGTGACTTCGGAACTTGCTATCTTCTCTTTTGAATAAGAGGTATGCAGGCTGGACTCGAGCAATAATAGACTGTAGAGACCAAGTCAAATTCAAACTGCTTGTAGAATTGCAAGTAAGTTTGAAATGCCAGCTTAAGCAAAGGAAAAAAAAACGTTCTCTAGAGTCTTCAGCCAAAACTTAAATGTGCACATTGCTGACTAACCTCATTCTGATCACCAAGGCCATCTATTCTGGAAAAAAAAGACTTATATAGGGAGGATTGAACACTTCCTCCTTATGAAGCTGATCTCTCATATTTTCAGAGAGATTTTTTTTTAAAAAAAAAATTAACCACAGAACAACAAACCAGCAATATGGCAGCAGAAGTCAGAAAGTTGAGACCCTCAACTTTTGATGTAAAAGCAGCCTTTGTGTTGTTAGAGAATCAAAAGTAGGGAGAAGCAGAAATCTCTATGCAACTCTAAGTGCAGATTGCTCAGGATCTGAACAGTACCTGAGCCTGAAGAACTAGGGGCCAGAGTTAGTATTCAGCCAGTTCTCTCCAGTTCAGATGAACTGGTAGCGGCGGCTGCCGGTTGCTCCGCCCACCCACCCCAACATAATGTTCGAGCACTGCGCATGTGCAGAAGATGGTGTGCATGGGCAGATAAGGCACTTGCAAGCGTAGCGAGCTCAGAAGTGTGCTCACATTTCCGAACCAGTAGGGAAGGAAGTAAATCCCAGCTCTGTAGACCACAAACAAAACTTAGGTTGCAGCCTATTGGTCCATTTTATCCCCTGGCTATTCTTTTATCTATTTGTTTTGATAATGTTACACCTCTGAGATGCAGAGAGTAATTCCAGTGACTTCTGCCATCAAAAGCAACAAGTTGAGACCCTGGCCTCTTAATGAAGGGGGGGGGGGAAATGGCAGGCCGTCTTTTAAAACAGATGGCAGCATTAAGTTAAACACCGCCCCATTGTAATGTATTGGGCAGGTTGATTGTGGGTTACAGATACTACTGGTTCAAAAATAATAGCTGTCCAGAAATCCCATCCAGTGGGAATATATTGCTAATTCCGCAAATCAAAAGCAGTGGAAATGTTTCATAGCAGATGCTGCTTACCTAAGCAATGGCTTGAATAGAGATGTTTGCTTTGTTCTGTGCCTAGATGGAACATTTGGTGCCAGGTGATATAAAGACAACTTTGGGGAAAACCAACCTTTGTTGCATTTCCAACTGTCAGTGATTTATCTGACAGGTGGCTCAACAGAAGAATAAAAGAGGTGCAGCTAATGAGATTTCATTAACATGAACTAAGAAAAACCTTCCTAATGCTTAGAGACAGAAAGAAAACACACACTGTGATAAATACTGTGAGCCCAGATGAAATGTTTTATTATACAGGTAACCCTCGACTTACAACAGTTCGTGACCATTCGAAGTTACAACGGCTCTGAAAAATGGGACAATCATTTTTCACACTTATGACCATTACAGTATCCCCATGGTCACACAATCAAAATTCAGACACTTGGCAACTGACTTATGACAGTTGCAGTGTCCCAGAGTCATATGCACCTGGGTATGGTTTGCCAATTGCACAGTGGCAGATAAGGCAGCGCTCCAGAGGGTTAACATCATTCCCCAGAGGATCATTGGTTGCCCTCTCCCCCCTCTGGAAGAGCTTTATAGCGCCCGCTGCCTTAAGAAAGTTCAAAACATTCTTAAAGATCCATCTCATCCTGGACACCCTTTTTTTAAACTATTACCATCTAGCAGATGGTCCAGGACAATAAAAACAAGGACAAAGAGGCTGAAAAACAGCTTCTATTCCAGGGCAGTAACCATATTGAATTCTATAGTATAGTGCAATATTAATGCAATATCGGGTGTTCAATTTCAATTATATAGCATGTGAAGGATGTATGATTGTGTTTTTATTTTTATAGTCATAATGCACACTGAAGATGGCATTTAATTTTGTTGTACAATGTGCAATGACCATAAAGTAAAGTAAACTAAACCTCTTTTGTGACTTTCTGACAAGCAAAGTCAATGAGGAAGCCAGATTCACTTAAGAACCGTGTTACTAATGTAACATCTGCAGTGACTGACCTGCAAGAAAGGTTGTAAAATGGGGCAAAATTCACTTAACAAATGTCTCACTTAGCAACAGAAATTCTGGGTTTAATTGTCGTAAATTGTGGACAACCTGTAGTTTAGAAGACTTGCAAGGACCAAGGCAGGTAAATGAATCAATTTAATAAAAGACAGCTGTAGGAATTCCTGATAGAATTCCTGAAGAGCCAAGGTGGCGCAGTGGTTAAATGCAGCACTGCAGGCTACTGCTAGATCAGCAGGTCAGCGGTTCAAATCTCACCGGCTCAGGGTTGACTCAGCCTTCCATCCTTCCGAGGTGGGTAAAATGAGGACCCAGATTGTTGGGGGCAATATGCTGACTCTCTGTAAACCGCTTAGAGAGGCCTGAAAGGCCTATGAAGCGGTATATAAGTCTACTGCTATTGCTATATCAGTCCAGGAGACAGAGACATATTGTGATAGGATCAAAAAGTGACATTCCTACATTAGATGTCTTAATTGAAATGTATCAGACTATAGAAATAATTTGAAATCCACTTGCTGCTTCACCTTCATTTATAGCACTTACTTTCTTTTTAAATTCCCTTATTTATTTTAAAACTAGGTTTATCCAACATGCTAAAAAAATGGTATGGCTTGTTTCATTTTAGCTTATTATACACTACTTTTCAAAAAGAGTTTCTGCTAAACAACTAATTACCACAAGAACACTGTCAAACTATTTACTGAGACACTATTACTATTATTCTTCTCATCCTTCCTATTACCTATCTCCTTTTCTACTTATGACTATAACCATGTTGCTTGCATCTTTACGATTTATATTGTTTAATTTGTTTCCTAGTATGATTTGATTGCTTATTAGGAACCTGTGACTATCACTAAGTGTTGTATCTTATGATTCTTGATGAATGTGTTTTTTTTCTTTTATGTACACTGAGAGCATATGCACAAAGACAAATTCCTTGTGTGTCCAATCACACTTGGCCAATAAATAATTCTATCTTCTGTCAAAATGGGGAGAGATTAATAAAGATGCTGTTGCATGCAACTTGACAATTTGTTTGCAAAATCGTCATCTCCTGAATTAGTTGATCTAATGCAGAAGCATATGGCTGTCCAGATGGTGGATTATAATTCATACTATATCAGATCCAGCCTCCTTCTTAACATCTGGAGAGTTGCAGATTCCCGAGTCCTGCTTCAATCCATTTATGCTAAAAGCTAACAAATGTCAAGGGGTGTTTGTTACCTTTACATAAAATTTTGTCTTCTGCCTCTGCTGTATTGCTTGCCAATTGTTATATAGATATGTTAGTTGAGCCTGTTCCCAAACCTCACCTTCCCTATTGCTTAAACCAGTTCCAAATGAGCAGTGATGAATTAGTTAAGTAGATACAGAAGGAGCCAAAATATCTCCAACAATGTTTTCCTTCATTTAACAATGATCATTGTATCAACTCGCAAAGCATCCCTGGCCTGCTCTTGAGTTGTCATAGGCAAGGGAGATGGGAAACCGACAGAGCAACACCACAGCCAAAAACAGAAGTACCTTCCAGACTTATCTTTCTCAAGGCCGTCTCCCAGAATTACCCACTGTGGGCAGAGGGGAGTGATCTCTACAACTTGGTGAAACTGCTCCGTTGGTGGATATGATTGATGACAGACCCTGGGGGGGAGGGGGGAAACAGGGTCATGATTGGGGCATAAATTACGTGGGGTCAGAGCTTCATTTGGGAATGTGCCAACATGAAGCTCCTAATAAATAACTGGATTTCTTTTGAAGCTTGGCTTGAGGCTCATGATTTAATTAAGGCATCCATCAGAACCCTGAAACATTGATCACAATATTTAGTAACTCTTATACTTTTGATTGCATATAGAAGTGAAATATCCAGTTAGAAATGGTAATAAGAAGTAGTGAGTGTGAATGCCACTAATATTATTCTATAATCTGAGATAGTAGAATGAAATTAACCCCACATCTTTATTGGTATGAGTTAAATTTCTATTGGATTCAATGGGGGTGTACAGGTAGTCCTTGTCATACGACCACAATTGATCCCCAAATTTCTGTGACTAAGCAAGACATTTGTTCAGTGAGTTTTACCCCATTTTATAACTTTTTCTGCCACAGTTGTTAAATGAATCGTTGCAATTCTTAACTTAATATCATGGTGGTTAAGTGAATTTGGCTTTCCCATTGACTTCATTTGTCAGAAGGTTACAAAAGGGGATCACATGACCCCGCGCACTGCAACCGTCATAAATATGAGTCAGTTGCAAAGCGTCTGAATTTTGATCACAAAATGAAACTTTTTAACAAAATGTTTAAAAGTTATGATATTTATGTAGTTACTTACCAAGCACATCTAAATTCTATTAAAGTAACCAAAATATCTTTACGATCCCCAAGGCCTGTCACAACTTTTGAGCACTCCTAATGTTTGGAAATTGAAAGCTGAAATATTTCACATGCTCTAATTTTGGATGCTGTAATGGTCATGTCACTTTTTTCGTTGCTAAATGAACTGTTGTTATGTCGAAGATAAAGGATTGTAGTCCACCAAATCAAGATCCCAATGAACTTCAATTTGTGCTTTACCTTATTGCTTTATCTTCTGTACTTTCAGGATGGGGGGCAGACAAATCCGTCTACAGTGAGACAATCTTTTGGCGGTGTTGGCAAAAATCTAGCAGGTAATTTATTCTAATTGTTTCCACAGTGGGTGGGTGTATACAATTTCTACCGTAGTTCCCTCTGACCAATCCAGATCTGTTGGAGTACCTCTCCCCCTCCCTCTGTTAGCACGGCATCAGACTAGGGAAGGCTGTTTCATTGTATAATTCACTTTAAAGCTTGCCATTATAAAAATACAGATCTTATTCAATTTGCTTCATCTTCATGATATAATTAGTATAATAGTGTACCCCCCACCTGCAAGCATCCATGGCACTGGATATGGTTGGAAGAAAAATAGCAATAGCAATAGCACTTCACAGTGCTTTACAGCCTTCTCTAAGCGGTTTACAGAGAGTCAGCATATTGCCCCCAACAATTTGGTCCTCATTTTACCGACCTCAAAAGGATAGAAGGCTGAGTCAACCTTAAGCCTGGTGAGATTCAAACTGCCAAATTGCAGGCAGCCAGCAGTCAGCAGAAGTAGCCTGTGTTGAATACTAGCGCGGGAAATACGAACGCGTGTATAAAGGACTCCTTTCCTGATTGGTTCCCGGGCGGAGCCGGTTCAATCTTCACCCTGATTGGTCGAGCTACTCGACGCCCCATTGGCTCCTCGTTCAAACCCGGGGGTATAAATGTTTGGCGCGAACCACGCCACGTTGAATCGCAGTTTACTATGAGCTGAATAAAGTCACTTCCTCATACTTTCTTGTCGCGTCCTTCCCTTCGCTCCAAGATACAAAACTGGCGACGAGGATGGGATCCCGATTCCCGCGACCACGGAGAAGAACAGCCAGCTGCCACCGCGTCTGAACCAGCTCGAACGCTATCTCAGACTGAGAACCCCGGCAGCGAACGCGAAATTTTCTCCGCCTTTCCTCTCTCTCTCTCCGCCTCCACACCACGATGGCATCGTCGCTTCCTCCTTTCGCGCCATTCGGCGTAGCCACCGGAGAATCATGGGACGGGTTCATGGAGCGGTTCGAGTGTTACCTGATCGCCTCGAAGAACCAGGCTCAGACCGACGAGGAGAAATGCAGCTTCTTCCTGTCCTGCTGTGAGCCTTCCATGTTCGCCTCTGCGAGAGCCCTGGCCGCCCCGAGGCCAGCCTACAAACTTGGGTGGGACGAGCTGATGTCCAGGCTGAGGAACCACTACGCTCCCTCACCCTCTCTATTTGCACGCCGTTTCGCTTTCCGCCGCCGAGTGCAAAAGCCCAATGAATCCATCAGCCAGTTCCTGGAGGCCTTGCGCACTGTGGCCGCCCAGTGTGATTTTGCAGACCTGGAGGAGAACCTCGCGGAGCAGTTTGTGTGCGGGGTCCGCGACGTGCAATTGCGCAGCCGCATGCTCCGGAATCACAAAATCACCCTGTTGCAAGCCGTGGAGACAGCACGAGCAGCCGAACTGTCCGAACAATCCACGGCCGACATGGAACGCCTCCAGCTGAACCCCCCCGCGCAAGCCGCCGCGGGGCCGTCCACCCAGACGCACCTCGTCGACGACCTCTCCCCTGCCGAAGACGAGGAGGAGGAGGAGGAAGAAATCGTCGGACAAATGAGGACGCAGCCGAAGCGGAGGCCACCCCAGCAACCACCGACGCCCGCTCAGCCAGCCGTAAACGCACCTTGCCGCGGATGCGGCGGCCGCCACAGCCGCGCAGCCTGCCCGTTCCGTTCTGCCGTCTGCCGCCGCTGCCGAGGAGAAGGGCACCTCGCCAGGGTCTGCCGGGCTCTCCTGCCAGCCCCATCGTTCATGCAGCCCAGCGACCAGCGCCAGGCATCGCAACCGCAACGCCGCCAACAGCCACGTTCCGCGAGGCGAGCTGAGGACTGCCATTCAACCTACCAGCCCTCCAGCGCCGACTGCGTGGTCTACCAGGCATCCCACGTTCCCGCTGGTAGCCGCAAGATAAGCACCGCCGTCCGACTCGAAGGTCAGCTTTGTCAAATGGAGGTGGACTCCGGGTCTTCCCGTTCTCTCCTATCTTGGGCTTTGTTTTCCCGCCTTTGTCCCGGGGTTCCCCAGAGCAGATTGCGCCCCGTCGGGGTCTCCCTCCTAGACTACCAGGGAAATGGGATTCCCACAGCTGGGATATTCCACATCCGGGTGGAATACGGGAATTTTAAGGGGAAGCTCCCAGTCCTAATCGTCAGGAACGACCTGCCCGCTCTCCTGGGGTTGGAATGGTTTCCCGCCTTGGGCCTCACCATAGAAGGGGTGCACAGGGTAGTTCCCCTCTCCGCAGATAGCGTCCTAGACGAGTTCGCGGATGTGTTCGATGGGAGATTGGGTTGTTACAAGGGCACCCCCATTTCCCTCTGCCTTGATCCCCAGGTCGCTCCCGTTAGGCTGAAGGCACGCAGGGTCCCTTTCGCATTGAGAGCAAAGGTAGACGCTGAACTGGATAAACTTATCGAGCAGGGGGTACTCGAGCCCGTAGATCACGCCCGTTGGGAAACCCCCATAGTCCTCCCGGTCAAACCCGACGGATCGGTGAGGATATGTGCCGACTACAAGTCGACCATCAATTTGGCCCTGCAGGCAAACCCGTATCCGGTTCCCGTAGTGCAGCACCTACTCCACTCTTTAGGACAGGGCCGCATTTTCGCCAAGCTAGACATGGCACAGGCCTACCAGCAGCTTCCCGTAGACGACGATGCGGCTACAGCCCAGACCATCGTCACCCACCGCGGGGCCTTCCGTTGCCGCCGCCTACAATTCGGCGTCTCGGTCGCCCCTGGGATTTTCCAGAGCCTCATGGAGCGGCTGCTCCATGGGCTCCCAGGCGTCGTTCCCTACTTCGACGACGTCCTGGTCGCAGCCCCCAGTCACTCGGAACTCCTGAAAACACTGCGGGAGGTCCTCACACGTTTTAGGGAGGCAGGACTGAAATTAAAGCGCAGCAAATGCGAAATTGCTGTTCCTAAAGTCGAATTCTTGGGGTTCCTCATTGATGCACAAGGCATCCACCCCACTCCTTCCAAAGTTGCCGCCATCAAAAACGCACCCGCACCCACCTCTAGGGCGGAATTACAGGCCTTCCTGGGGCTTTTAAACTTCTACGCCCCTTTTATCCCCCACAAGGCGTCACTAGCTGAGCCGCTACACCGACTACTGGACCGGTCAGCGGCCTGGAAATGGGGTAGCCGTGAAGCACACGCGTTCGCGGCTATAAAGGATATTTTAACTTCATCGGCAGTCCTAATCCAGTACAGCGATAGGATGCCTCTAATTCTGACTTGCGACGCCTCCCCCTATGGCGTAGGGGCGGTTCTGAGCCACATCCTCCCGAACGGCTCAGAAGCCCCCATAGCTTTCTATTCCCGGACACTCTCCTCCACGGAGCGGAACTACAGCCAAATCGATAAAGAGGCCCTGGCTGCAGTCTCCGGCATTAAGCGGTTCCATGACTACCTCTACGGTAGGAATTTCACCCTGGTCATGGATCACAAGCCCCTCCTGGGGCTACTGGCGGGCGACAAGCCAACTCCCCCCATTTTGTCCCCCCGCATGACTCGGTGGACGGAGTTCCTAACAGCGTATTCGTATACGCTGTTATACCGTCCGGGCAAACAGCTAGGGCACGCAGACGCTCTAAGCCGTTGCCCCCTGCCAGAGACGGACACAGCCCACGTGCCCGCGCTCTCTGTTCTGTCCATCGCCGAATCCGACCTCCCCGTCTCGGCCGCGGACGTTGCAGCCTGCACAAAGGCTGACCCCGTCCTATCTCAGGTTGCTTCATGGGTTTTGAGGGGGTGGCCCACGGAAAAGGTAGCGGAAGAATTCCGTCCATTTAAAGTGCGACAAGTCGAACTCGCCCTTCACGGGGGGTGTCTTGTCTGGGGGGATAGGGTAGTGATCCCCACAGCCCTGCGGGCACGAATCCTGCCTGCACTCCATAAAAACCACCCAGGCATAGCGCGAATGAAAGCGTTAGCCCGTAGCTATGTGTGGTGGCCCTTGCTAGATTCCGAAATCGCAGATTATGTAGGCCGATGTAGAATATGCCAAAACTCTAGGCCGAATCCCCCCACAGCCGCCCCTCGCGAGTGGGAAATCCCCAGAGGCCCATGGTCCCGTTTACATATTGATTTCGCCGGTCCCTTTCACGGCCGAAACTTTATGATAGTGGTAGATGCTTACTCTAAGTGGGTGGAGCTGGTAATCATGACCTCCACCACAGCGGAGAGTACAGTGAGGGCCCTGCGTAAGATGTTCGCTACCCATGGGTTACCGGATGTGATAGTTTCCGATAACGGGCCCCAGTTTACCTCCACCACGTTCCAAGAATTCCTGGCCGAGCAAGGAATCAGACACGCGGCCACAGCCCCCTATCACCCAGCTAGTAATGGCCGGGCGGAGCGCGCAGTTCGCTCAGCAAAAGAAGCCTTGGGCCGCATGGGCCAGGGCGACTGGCAAGAAAGAGTGGCGGCTTACCTCTTGAGCCAGCACTCCATACCCTGCCCAACGACTAATAAAAGTCCCGCGGAGCTCTTGATGGGTAGGAGATTGCGAACACCCCTAGACAGACTCCATCCACTTTACGCAGGGGATCTGCCGAGCAACCTGGGGGCCCTCCCTTCCCACGCGTTTAAGTTAGGGGATCCTGTATGGGCCCGCTCTTTTTCTGGGGATCCACGGTGGGTTCCCGCAACCATCACAGCCCTGACTGGCCCCTGTTCCTTCAGGGTCGGCCTGGCCGACGGAATACAATGGAGGCGCCACGTGGACCAATTAAGGCGTCGTCTTCCCGCGGAAACAGACGGCCCAAGTCCCTCAGACACCCGCTCTCAGCCGGAGCCACCTTCGTTGACTCTTTTCCCTACGGACCGTTTCCAACCGGGGAACGGGAGACAAGCCGATGCGAACTTTCCAAACAGGCGCACCTCACCCGGCTATTCCCTTCCTCGAACCCCTTATCGAGACTCTGAACCTACACCCCTACCGGACTGCACGGAGCCGCTACCGGACACTCCGGCCGCCACGGAAACACCGCCCCGGACAGATGGACTTCGGGCACGGGGCCCGGGGCCAGCGCTCTCTCACGGGACCGCACCGCAGGTTCACCGCCCCACCACAGACACGCCTCCGCCGGCGGCTTCCCCCCCGTCGACGGCCGCCGGGGAGCCACGAAGATCGGGACGAGAACGCCACCGTCCCGCCTACCTACAAGACTATGTTTGCCCTTCCTAAAGGAACTCTTTGACTGGGGGGGGAGGGGTGTTGAATACTAGCGCGGGAAATACGAACGCGTGTATAAAGGACTCCTTTCCTGATTGGTTCCCGGGCGGAGCCGGTTCAATCTTCACCCTGATTGGTCGAGCTACTCGACGCCCCATTGGCTCCTCGTTCAAACCCGGGGGTATAAATGTTTGGCGCGAACCACGCCACGTTGAATCGCAGTTTACTATGAGCTGAATAAAGTCACTTCCTCATACTTTCTTGTCGCGTCCTTCCCTTCGCTCCAAGATACAAAAGCCTGCAGTCCTGCACTCTAACCACTGCGCCACCGAGGCTAAAAATGGTGGGAGAGATAGCTATGATGTGCTCCAAGAAGGGAAGTTCTACAAATACTAATATAATTCAAAATATGCTGTTAAAGAGTCAGCTGCTTTACTCTCAGTCTCCACGCATACACTGCACTATGCTTCCTCTCTCTTCATTGTAGAATTGTAGTTTAGTCTCAACCCTCACCCAGCCTAGCCCCTAACTGTAACTTACGATACTCACTCTATTTTCCCAAACTCTATTCTTGAGTCACAGCAAACAAATTTACTGGGATAAGAAAACAGGCTTCATAGAATTCTCTATAGAATAGAATTATTTATTTCCCAAGCGCGATTGGACACCCAAGGAATTCGTCTTTGGTTCATATGTCCTCAGTGTACATAAAAGCTACAAGTGATAAATCATGATCATAGTGATCGTAAAAATACATCCATCATAAATCATAAGATACAACACTTAATGGTAGTCCATAGGATACTAAATAAGCAATCTACCTAAATCAGTGATGGAAAACCTTTTCAGCACCAAGTGTCCAAACCGGAACGCTTATGCATGCACGAACCAGAGCACTGGAAAGCCAAAGACCAGCTGGCTTATGTGTGCATGCCTGTTTTTTGGCTGTTTTTCAGGCCATTTTCTGCTGTTTTCATGCCAAAAACAGCCAGAAAAATAACCAGAAAATGGCCTGGTTTTGGGGCATTTTCCAGGCCATTTTCCGGTGCTCTGGCACTCACGAAGGCCAGCTGGCCAGCACACATGTGTGTGCCAAAAGCCAGAAGAGCAGCTGGTGAGGGTGCCGGTGCCCACAGAGAGGTCTCTGCATGCCATCTCTGGCGCACGTGCCACAGGTTTGCCATCACAGACCTAAATCATACTAGGAAACTAAATAAAACAACATAAATATTAAAGGTACAAGTAACAATATTATAGTCATAAGTAGAAAAGGAGAATAGGATAGGTAATAGGAAAAATGAGAAGAATAATAGTAATAGAGCCTTACTAAATAGTATGATAGTGTTGTGGGACTTAGTTGTTTAGCAGAGTGGTCATTCATCTCTCCCTTATTAATTCAGCTGAAATACCCATATCGTTTCCCTGATCAAATTACTCCTGACTGGCTTGGTTCTATTCCTCTCTGATCCTCGCAAACTAAGCCCTAAATGGAAGAGAATTATAATTCAAGGCTAGGCTATACGCTTTGCATCCAGAAGGTTTCAAATTCCATCTCCAGCATCTGTCTTAGCACCTTCCTTTGAAAGAACATCCTCTCCAGAGGTACAGGCACATTCAATCCTACGGACATGTAAACAATCCTTGAAAAGCATAGGTCAAGGTGTGCAGTGTCAGTTTTGGTTACATTATACATTATTTCTCCCTATTATGTTTGCTGCTGTGTTATTACTTCCTTTGCTTTTTGCTGTTGTATCTGTTTTAATCTGCATGCCATCCAGAGTGACTGCTGAGCTGGATAACCTTATAAATGCAGACCATCCATGCATCTATCTGTCCATCTGCTACACAGCTATTTGGAATTTCAGTGGGAAAATGGTGAAGCATCCACCTAGCCTTCTGGCTGAGCAGAAACGTTGGAACAATGACATCCTTGTCCATAATGCACAGCAACCTCCTTTGCAGTGTATCATATGCTAATTTCTCTACATTACAATGGCACAAGACAAGGTGCCAATAGTTGCAGCTCTTCTTCCTCCTTGTTGTCAGCTCACTACATGATAGGACACAGCAGATAAAGAGCAGAAAATCTCAAGAGCCTTTGACTTTGATATTCTGATTCAAATATCCAACCAAGTTTAGCTACATTTTTTTTCCTTTTTGTTTTTCAGATTGCTTAAGTCGTCTTGGGAAGATGCCCGTTTTTATCTCAGTCATGGGGAAAGATGAACATTCAGAATCTGTTTTGCGACACTGCAGGCATATGGTAGCTTACAACATTTGACATTGTTAACTTATGATCTTACAATATTTAGTACAATATATGTGCTTCCAATTTTCTCTTATTTATTTGTTCAATTTATATAGCGGCCCATCTTACAAAACAACTAACTGTGGGCAGTGAATAACAAAACTACTGTAAAGCCTTTTATTTTCTTTCAATCTTTGTTTCCCTTTCTTTCAATTTTATAACTTTGAGTTTTAATTTTTATGTTTGTTTGCTCAATATTTAGCAAACCAGCATCTTCTTCTAAATAACAGACTACGTGGGCAATACCATGGAAACTGTTATATTCAATCATAGGCTGCATGGCTTAATTTTCAAGTTGGACATGGTGAAGGTGAAGTTTAAATATTTGCCCTCTGCATGGGCAGTACCTAAACTGCAAATTATGCCCATGTTTTGTTTCTAATATCTTAAAAATATTACTTTCATTACTGTTTATTAATTTCATTGTAAACCACTTAAATAATGGTGAGATGTCATATAAATATCAATAAATGAAATTGATAAGTGGTATAGGTTGCGCCATAGAGAAGTGGACTTGCAGAAGGTATCTCCGTGAAGTCCTAAATGTCCTAAGAGTTCAGGAAGGATGTCCATGAAGATTCTCAGTCCTCCAAGTCATGGTTGTCCCAAAGATGGTTTTTCTAAAGGCAGCTGGACTTTGTTTTGCTTCTCATCCAAGAAGCATCTTCAGAACATCATTTTTAGGAAGGAGTCTATAGGAGTACGCAGTCCTGCAACTCAATTGCTATACAGAGCTGAAAAAGTGAAGAGTAGAAAAGCAATTTCTGAGAGCGAAATAAACGTTGCTGACTTTGTCTCTCTTGGTTTGCTTTAAGGATATGAGAGGAGTCTTACAACTGAAAGGACGCAACACAGCAACTTACTGTGCTGTAATCACAGGCACTGGAGAACTTACCTTTGGCTTGGGAGACATGGAAATCCACCAGCAGATAACAGAGCAATATGTAAGGTCTTCCTGTGTTCTTCTGATTACAGTGTCTGGTATTGATTGGATTTTCTTTATCATTGTCATTGTCTGCTTTCTTAAGGGCAGAGTGCAGCTTTTTTATATTCAACATACATCCTGTCCTCATTTACACTTTATCATAGGGCAGTCATGTGCTGACCATATCAGTTGTCTCCTTCAGTCACACAGTGTCATCTTCACCTGGTCCTGAGCCTCTGACTGGACAGCCTACAAGTCATCACTAGATATAAAAGTAGTTTCTCCTTCCTCCTCATCCCTTTAGCCTTTAGTCTATTATTATCCTATTACTGTGTCATCACTTTCATGGATATCATATATTTTGGATGTTTTACTGAATTGAAGCACAATCTGTCTTGCAGTTCACAGAGTGAAACTTCCATTTCTAGTATTTTCCAGTCAGGAGCTTTCAATGACCACAGAGAACGTGATTGATGATGGCAGAACATCTATGAAATAAGCAGAAGCCATTTTTTTTTCTCCCAGTTTGTTGCATCAGGGTTTTGGCAGATGAAATATGGAGGCTGAAGGCACTTGTGTCATCCAATTTTAGCCTGCTGTAATTTCCCCCCGAAACAAAAAGATCCAGCAAATATTGGCCCTGCTAACTCTGACAGGTGTTGGGAGAGGGGGCATGCAGACTCTAGGCTGTATTGTGTACCCGTCTTCTAAATAAACAAAGAGCTGAAAAGATATATTATGCATTGTGTTACCCTGGAGATTTGATCACATCTACATTTTATCATTAGCTACATTTTCATTTATTTCTGTCTCATTTGCCTTTGAAAGATTTTAGGGTGGTAGAAATGATGTTTCCAAGTTCCAGGTTTGTTTTCCTACTGGAAAAATCCCCATGCTGTGCCCCTGTGAATCATTGCCCTCAAGGCTGGCCCAGGTAATCTGTAATTCTAGACATTTTTGCCTGTAGTGGATTTGTTCTTCTGAGCTTATGATGGACTGCTGAAAGCCACTTTTTCAATTCTGAGGCCTCCACCCACAATTCCTTCCAGATGTTGATTTCTAATACGTGCCTACCTGTGGAGATACAAGTAATCATGAGTTGCTTGATGAGTGAGGCATATTTTAGGACTCTAATGGAAGAGACGATTAACAGTGATTCAGATGCAACTCCACCCTTTCCCCCATGAATGCTGAGACCCTGCCCTTAACAGCTGATCATATTTTCTTAAGAAAGAATTATGCATGTCAGTAAATCACTTATTGCTAGACCTTTAAGAAACTGAAAATTCATTTTTGAAAGGGAAAAACAGTGTTCATTCTTCTCACCGCATCACCACACTCTTGAGAGTCCCATTTGCTTTACCAAAGAAATGGTTGATTTGATTATATGCCAACAGATCATTGTTGACTCTTAGCAACTACCGGTACATAGATTTTTTTTCTCTATGATGATCTTTCCCTAATGTGGTTCTTACGTTCTTCCAATGGTGCTCCCACCACCATTATACATTACCTATCTACTTTGCTAAGAGGGATGCAGTGGCTCAGTAGCTAAGACGCTGAGCTTGTTGATCAGAAAGGTCCGCAGTTCGGTGGTTCAAATCCCTAGCGCCATGTAACGGAGTGAGCTCCTGTTACTTGTCCCAGCTTCTGCCAACCTAGCAGTTTGAAAGCATGCAAAAATGCAAGTAGAAAAATAGGGACCATCTTTGGTGGGAAGATAACAGTGTTCTGTGTACCTTTGGCATTTAGTCATGCTGGCCACATGACAACGGAGACATCTTCAGACAGCTCTGGTTCTTCGGCTTTGAAATGGAGATGAGCACCGCCCTCTAGAGTCAGGAATGACTAGCATATATGTGTGAGGGGAACCTTTACCTTTACCTTACCTACTTTGCTGCCAAAGGTGCATTTTCAAAAGACAGGTGGACTTTGCTTTTCCTTGAAGGTATTTTGCTTCTCATCCAAGAAACGAAATGTCTTCAATTTAAAAAAAAATGGCCAGTTTTGTTTTGGGCTTTGCCTTTGGGACAACCATGACCTGGATGACTGAGAATCTCCATAGACATTTACCTTGCTCCTAGTCATCCTCTTCTTTTTTCCCCCCTTCCAGTTTTCCTGCTTTCCCCATAGAGCTATGTCTTCCCATAATATGTCTGAACTAGGATCATTTGAACTTGATCTTTTTGTGCCTTGAATGAAAACTCTGTGTAGATTTATTGGTTTTTCAGTATTTTCCAAGAATCTTCTCCAATACCAGAGTAGAAAAACATTAAACCAAAGAAGTGAAGCCGGGGAGAGAGGAATAACCATTAAGTGATATATATTTTCTTATACAATAACAACAAAATTGCTTAGAATTTTTGTCGTCCTCAACCACATAAGCACTGGGCTGTGTTTCCTTCTGTTCCTTTAAGCCAAATTTGAGACACAAGCAGGTTGCAGGGCAGGCAGGAAAACCTACGTCAAAGGTGGGTTTGTGTCTTTGCAATGCAATTTTGTCACAGGGAATTCCACTCTGATGTAGGCTGCTAGTCTATTTTCTGAGAATCAGCAGCTCAGTTTTCTCAAGTTTTAATGAAGACACAAAAGACTGTTAGGTGATCCCTAAAGAAAACTTAAGTCTTTAAAAAGGGGGGAAGGGGGGAGGACCTAGCTATAAGACCGGCAGTGCAGAGCAGAGCCTCGTCCATTTTGTGGTGTCACATTGCTCAGTTGAACTCTCCTTTAGCAAGGTTAGACCTTTGTCACCAGCTGCTTACTCAAACATGACTAATGCAATCTATCGAGCAAAATGTTCAGCTTGATTTGCTGCCTTAGCTCATTCATTTGCATGTTTTAGAGTTTAGACTGTATGGAAGCCAACAGAGTTTATATCTGAGCGAACATGCAAAGTGATTCTGGTGCACAGGTTACGGCTGTGCAGATACGGCTTGTAGAAATGCTGTTTGGGTAGATTACGTTGAAGAAGATGGATGTTGGCATTAGAAATCATGAGTTAGGCCAGTGTTTCTCAACCTTGGCAACTTGAAGATGTCCGGACTTCAACTCCCAGAATTCCACAGCCAGCGAATGCTGGCTGGGGAATTCTGGGAGTTGAAGTCCAGACATCTTCAAGTTGCCAAGGTTGAGAAACACTGAGTTAGGCCACTTGGTTTTGGACTACAAATCCCACGGTCTGAATTTCAAGTGTAAACATAGGCAGGCATCCGATGTAAGGCAATTTCATACAACACTCTCTTTTTCTTCCTAATATGATTCTGACCGACAGATGGTGTGGGAGTTAGTAATTCTCAAGCAGTCAGAGAAAGACAACACAATGATAGATCACACTGTTTTCTGTTGAAGGGACAGATTTTCCTCTTCCCAAAGTGGAAACCAAGTACACAAGACAGCCAAAGAAGAGGGCACAAACGGGCTTGATAGTAACTCCAGCAGTAGGATTTGTGCTTGAAACACTAGTTGCCCAAACTCTTTCATTATCATTCTAGCTTTTCTATAATAAGAACTACTGATTGGGAATTTTAGGATTCTTGTGTGCGTGCTTGGTTCCAGTTCTTACATGCTGAACATTGACAGATGTGTAAGTGTTGCTGTTATATAGCAGAGGCAGAAAAACATACATATAGTTAGCTTGAAACTATGATGCTTGTTTTTATTCCATACTAGCTGATGACCCGGCATTGCCTGGGTATTTATAGACATCAAATGTTTGTCTGACAGGGGCCTTTCTTTTCCCCCACTGCCATGCCCATCATTCCTGCCCTCTCCCTTCTGCCTCCCATGCACTCCACTTTCCCGCCCTGGCACCTTGCTCCAAATCCATCAGGCGCTTCACCATTGGTCCACTGGAGGGTGAACGTCATGGCTGGCTTTTCCAGAGGAAGCTGTGAAGGAACTGACATCACAAACAATTGCTGCTCTAGGACACCACACTCACTCCCCTTAATGGGCCAGGCATTCCAGAATTATGCTGGAACACAGACAAACAGACAGACAGACCCCCCCCCCCACACACCAGGGGTGTCTTCCCCCCCCAATATTTGTTTCCAGAGGATACGTTGTCTGTTTAAGTTTGGTTGAAATTGCTCAAGGCGTTCCAGAAGTCATGCTGGATCATACATACATACATACATACATACATACATACATACATACATACATACATACGGAAGAAGAAGATGATGATGATGAAGTAGATTTTCCATTGCAGTGAAAGCTGTTACTTTTCAAGTTGAATATAGCCTACTTGAAAGCAGGTGACTTTTTTTAAATGGCTGGAGATTGTTTTGCCAATCCTAGAACATTCTATCTGAGAGGTAAAAGAGACATATGTGCATCCTCCTCTACTGAAACAGTAGAAGTGTAATAGCTATGATCACAAGGTGTGTTGTAACATCAACCAACCAATAACCAGCAACATTTAAAGAATATGTATCTATCCCAGTGTTTCTCAATCTTGGCGGCTCTAAGATGTGTGGGCTTCAACTCCCAGAGTTCTCCAGTCAGCCATGGCTGGGAGTTGAAGTCCGCGCATTTTAGAACTGTCAAGATTGGGCAACACTTGTCTATACAAAGTCTGATGTCTTACTACTAGGCAATGAATTTTTGTTATTGTATTTCCCTGCCACATTGAACCAGTTATTTGGCAGCTGGTGAAATTGACTTGAGTTCTGTCAGCTTACCTTTGGGCCAAAATGGTAGCAAGAATGAGTTGTAAACCTGTAAGTAAAGAAAGCCCAACTGATAAGTGGATGTGGGAGAGGATAGGTCTGTGATGAAGCGGGAGGAAGATTTCTGGATGCACCCTGAGGACTGACATCCCCCATTTCTTCCTGTATTCTTTCTTTTCCCTGTTGCCTGTTAGTCAAACTATTGGAGGGCACTCAGAAGACCTGTGGAACCCTATTCAGAAAAAGCTCAAGTGGCAGGTTACTAATATGGAGCAACTCTAAATTAGTAATCTGTCACTAGTGATCTAACAATTTGAAAGATATCTAAAACCACTGTTCCAGAATCCAGATACTAGTCCAGATTCACTCAAGTCTTCTTTGATATACTTTGAAGAAGTATGTGGTTTTTGCCTTCATCAATTAGGGATGCTGAGTGAAAGTGGAAACAAAGGAAGTATAAACCACAAACTTCTTGTAAGCTTCATTATCAAGGGAGATAAATTCAGATTGGCGGTACAAATTACTCAGGCATACTTTTCTGACCTTCAAGGACTTGAGGAATGCATATTAGTTTGGCCACAAGGAAGAGGCCCTGATCCTTCAGATAAAGAAGGAGAGATATGCACTTTGATTGTCAACTTTAATTCATTCAGACAGTAGTAAATTTGTGGGATGATAAAAAACATTAGCACATGGAGAGGAGAAATGTAGACATGAGAATATTGCATTATATGAGCTAAACAGGATGGAAGGCCCCAGGACTGTAGGTTAGATGAAGATGTTAAGCAACATCCTAGAAGACAGTAGCAAACTAATTCTATATTACTGTGAAAACTCTAAACTGAGCCCAATGCAAAGGAGACGTCACTTTCATGCAAATGACAATATTGATTTAGGATAACACTCCCTCAAAAGGACTTGTTAGATTGATCATGGGACATGACCAACCTACAAAATTCATATCCTGCATTTGTCCCATTCATAGATTCTACTTGGTTTTTCCATTGGCAACTGTCTCCTGCTATTCCCTTCAGGTGTCACAGTTCAAGGAGAATCTGTGCTTGGCTCCAGTGATATGCATTGATGGGAATGTGCCAGTTTCTACCATTGAGTACATCTGTCAGATTGCCAGAGAACATCAATTAGCAGGTAAGAAGAGACATGATGGTACAGGCATGAAATACAGTCTCATTCTTCTACTTTTTTTAATAGTTATCATTACAAAGGAGCAGAATCTGGGGGCTTCAATGCAGCTTCCAGAGCCCCAAATGATACTACTTACAAATGTAATCTTATGAGAGTTTACCTAATTAATCTTCCATCTGAACTACTCTGAAAATAAGACCACGCTGGAAAATAAGGCCAATTGGGCTTTTGAGCGCATGTGCTAAAATAAGCCCTCCCCTGAAAATAAGCCCTTCCCACAAAATATTGCGACACAGCAGCAGCCAGGAGATGACCATGCTTGCCGCCTCCTGCACCTCAAAAATAATAAGACCTCCTTGAAAATAAGGCCAAGTGCTTATTTCGGGAGTTAAAAGAAAATAAGAGCCTGTCATATTTTCGGGGAAACACAGTATGTTGTTGCTTCCTTCTAGACCAGAGGTGTCAAACTCACATCATCATGGTATCATCACATGACATATTGAGACTTTTTTGCCCTTTGCTAAACCGGGCGTGGGGGTGGCCAGTACGTAATGCATCCAGCCCGTGGGCCTCAGGTTTGACAGTCCTGTTCTAGATAATAGTATTCCCTTTTGCCCTTACTATTGATTGGTGGATTTTGATAGTTATTTGCTCTTCATTTGAGACCTTCATGCTTGTTAAAACTGCTTTTACAGTAAGAAGCTTCAGAATCTGTCCAAGGCAGCCCATTTGGCATATCAGCACTGGATAAACCAGTGCTTGCAATGAATTGGGTAGTTCCAACAATTTTGGTCACAGTGTTTAAGTTTTAATTTTTATTGTGAAATGCATCTATAGCCATGATGGTGAACCTATGGCACGCATAGGTGGCATGCGGAGCCATTTCTGAAGGCATGTGAGGCATTGTCTTGCCAGCTACAGCTGGCCAGCTGATTTTTGGGCATGTTTTGCCCTCCAGAGGCTTCCCTGAAGCCTCCTGAAGTTTCTGGAGGGCGAAAAACTGCCCAATGTGCAAACTGGAAGTTCAGGAACGGACTTCAGGGAAGCCTGAAGCCTCCGTTGGGAGAAAAACAGCTCAACGGGCAACCTGGAAGTCCATTCCTGAACTTCTGGTTTGCATGGTGGGGCGTTTTTCGCCCTCCCTAGGCTCCAAGAAAGCCGTTCATGTGGCTTTAATTTATGGGGGTAAGCACACGAGTGAGCGCAATAGAGCACACGCATGTGCTTTTGGTCCCTGAGGCGATAATTGTTCGCCATCACTTATCTATAGCATTTATATTATTGTTACCTATAATCTGTCCTAATTTTCATTCTAACATTCAGCCAGTATTAGGGTGCTAAGAAATATATTAGTTTGTCCACAGATTGAGGGAGAAATGTTGGGATCAAACTTGACATCCAGAACTCAACAAAGAAAGTAGTTTTGTGCTAATTAGACAATTAGCAAGATAAGTGTATCTTATCCAGGCACATTAATTTCAGCCAAATCCTTTCAAATGATCAGAACATGACAAGCGTCTCTGACTAAAACTTCAAAGCTGTGTTTAATCCAGTGGCCAACCAGATTATCTTTTTTCCCCACTGTTGACATTTTAACAAAAAAGCAAAGATAGAAGCGTTTTGACTGATTAGGATGCTTTATATTTGTCAAAATCACTGACCAAATGCAATGCTTTTTTCAAGTGTACTATGAACCCACAGATGTGAACAAAGCTTCAAAGCCTTTTCTTTCAGAGAGTTGGAGAGGTCTGACCTGCATATCTCCCAACTTTCGGGAACTCCGAGCCATCAGTCAGACCCTGGGAAATCCTGTGCCAACAGGTGAAGCACATTTGGCAATGACAGTAACAAAGAAGTATTTATCAGTTATAGCTTGGAAATGTTAAACTTACACTACATATTATCAGCCCCTGGTTAACAATTCCATACCATCTTTCTGCTTAGGAGTGGCTCCCCAAAGCCTTTGTTGCTAGTGAGAAAATTTTAGAGATAATGAAGATGGTTTCTGGAACTTTATGTCTTTAAAACATGGAGTCTACCACTGAGCTACGTTCCCCTTTGAACCATGGTGGCACAGTGGTTAGAGTGCAGTACTGCAGGCTACTTCTGCTACCTGCCAGCTGCCTGCAATTTGGCAGTTCAATTCTCACCAGGCTCAAGGTTGACTCAGCCTTTCATCCTTCCGAGTTTGGAAAATGAGGACTCAGATTGTTGTGGGCGATATGCTGACTCTGTAAACCGCTTAGACAGGGCTGTAAAGCACTGTGAAGCAGTATATAAGTCTAAGTGCTATTGCTATCTGTGGCCCCTAAGCCAGCCATGATGAGTGAGTGAGGCACCACCACACACAGGGCCTTTTCTAATTTGCACTGAAACAGTATCATTGATGAAGAGGAAAAAGGAAATTAACTTATAGCAAACAAAAATATTTTGCACAAATAAAATTAGGATAACACATTTCAGCAATCAGGCTGAAGGGGCCGGTGCAAGAGAGTACAATAGAGATGGGCAGTGGATAAATAACTTTTCATAACAGGACAGTCCTGCTGACTCAAGGTTGGGTAGATAACATCTTGACCAAGCAGTGGGAAAAGTCAGCTATAAAGATGGGGTATCTCTTAATATTGCTGCTGTTCTGGCAGTTTTTGAATTTTTACTTTTTGTGAAATGAATTGATTTATCTCGGTCAAAGTTTTTCTTTATCAAGAGAATGTGAAAAAAAGCTCCCCCTCCCCAGCTTCAACAATTTCAGCTTACTAAAACTTTTTTTCCTCTCAGTTACACTTTGGAATCCTGTAACATTTTCTGAAATATATATATATATATATTTTAAACTATTCTTTCCCATAGGAGAGATTCAGCTGGATTAGGAGTTGGTTAAAATAAAAATATTCAAAGAAGAAACCTGAAATGTTTTAACCAACCTTGTAATCTGTTTGAACGCAGAAAAACCTCTATTGGTAGCCATAATATGGAAACCAAATAATAAAAGCAAATCATAAATGACAGCAATAATTATTGCAATTTTAATATATTGTTTATTGAAATTTTTAATCAAGTAAAAACACAAAAAAAATATAAGAAAGAAAATAATAGTGAAAAAATAGAAAAGAAAAAAGAAAAGAAAAATTATAAAGAAGCAGCTTCTGAATGTGTTGAAAGTTGATTATAGATACATTTATATTTTTCCCCATCTCTAAAATTACATCATAATGTCTCTTTTTCCATAAGTTACCCTTTCTAACCTTCAAACCCATAAATCACAAGTTCATTTTTTTTTTCCAGCAGAAAGTCTATAAGGGATTTCCTTTCACTGATACTTGCTGATCTACCATATTTTTTGGAGTACAAGGTGCACCGGAGTATAAGACACACCAAGATTTTGAAGAGGCAAATTTAAAAAAAGTTTTTGCACTCTGCAGACCTTCCAAAAATGGGCCCGTTTTTTGACAAAAAAAGGCATGCATAAAGGGAATTAAAAATATTTCAACTTTCATGGATTAGTTATGTTTGAAATATAAGTGACCAACCAGGCTAGTAAATTATTTTTTAGTAGTCTATTGTTAGTTTTCCACCGCAATCTGATATCAGCCTCCCTATGTTTGAGATAACTGGCAGCCACAAAAAACGGACCATTTTTTGCTCGTTCCCCACTTCAGCCCCAAGGAGCACTCTATAAGTCTCCTAAAGGCTATCCATGCCTTTTTTGTGACAAAAAACAGGCCTGTTTTTGCCAAAATGGGCCATTTTTGGGAGGTTTGCAGACTACAAAAACGTTTTTTTTAATTTGCCTCTTCAAAACCTTGGTGCATCTTATACTCCACAAAATATGGTTCTCCTTTTTATCACTTCTGGGAGTCAATCTGGAAATATCGATTTTTTTTCTGCCATTGTATTATTCCAGAACAATTTCCTTCCTTTTATTGTGTTCAGTTATCTGAAATAATTCCACCATGACAGGATTTGAACTTCCAAAGGATTTAAACTCAGCACACAGAAAGCTCTAATAGGACAGTTCTTTGTTTTTTTTGGGGGGGGGGGGGAATTACTATAGCAACTACAAGTTAACCTTAATATCCTTTGTCCATAGATTATTTGGAGCCAGTCATATATTTGCAATTTATATCAAATATTTGTCATTGTGAAGTTAATTATTGTCCATGGCACCATTCAGATATAGTTACTGATATACTTCCTTATACCATTCACTCCCATATTTCTTTTGAAATGGAAATTTAGTACAGTAAATAATAAATTCTAATTTTTAGTTCCTCTTAGTGATATTGAAAAACCTCAAGTGAATGGTCTGATTATGAATTCAATGCTATCCTACTGGGTTTCACTCTTACATTTCTGGAATGGAACCTACAGATCTACCATCAAAGATGGAGGACATTATCAAGACTGCTATTGCTCTGGTTTATCCTTTATTGAGAGGGCTACACTGTGTGGTAGTAACTCTTGGTCAACATGGAGTCCTGCTGTGTGGCCGAAGCAAGGGTGGAAGTGTCTCTCTGCACCCACAAACATGCTCTGAGGTAAAAATATGTGAAAAACAGATGGGAAAATAGTGAAACTAGCCTTTTATTTGAAAATGCTACAGCTATAGGCACTTGTAGGTGATTACCGTATTTTCTGGAATATAAGATGCACTGTTTTCCTTCAAAAAAGATGCTGAAAATCTGTGTGCGTCTTATACACTGAATACAGCATTTTGCCTCCTGAAACACCACCCCTGTCACCAAAATGGCCGTGCATAGCTTTTAGAAGGTTTTCAGAGAGCTCCTGGGGACTGGGGATGGAAGAAATGATTAAAAAACGGCCCGTTTTTTGACCCCCACCCCCAGTCCCCAGCAGCACACTATAGGCTTCCTAAAGGCTATGCATGCCGGTTTTTTTTTTTTTTTGACAAAAAATGAGCCTGTTTTTGTGAAAAATAGACTGGTTTTTACTTGTTTTTGGCCACCACTCCCCCGGAGCACTCTACAAGCCTCCTAAGGGCTATTCATGCCCGTTTTTTGGGGAAAAAATGGGCTCATTTTCATGGAAAATGGGCCATTTTGGGGAGGTTTGCAGAGTATTTTTTTTTTAATTTTCCTCTTCAAAACCTTATAATCTGGTGCATCTTATACTCTGAAAAATATGATAGTTTCCCAATATAAATAATAATTGGGAGACTACCTTGTGGTGGGTTGGAATGTGACAGTGATTCTTTCTTTTTGTTCTTAGCATTGGTCATTTGGCACTAGTGAAGATAATTATGGATCATCGCTAGCTGATTTTGAGAGATTGGATAGTAGAAATGGTAACTGATAGAATGGCAATATGGAAATGCCTTTAGGTATTTGTTACAGAAAAAGCAGGGGTCGGCAACCTTAAACACTCAAAGAGCCATAAAGGTCTTAACTGGAAGCCCCCTGTTCAATTTTGGAGCCGACTGGAAGTCCAGTTTCCCCATCATAGAGTGGTGCAGTGTCCTTTTTCCTCTACCTGTCCTAACTGAAAGCTCTATCAATTGTGGAGCCAACTGGTGACAGGGAGCCGCAGCAGAGGGAGGAAAGAGCCATATGCGGCTCCAGAGTTGTGGGTTGCCGACCCTTGGGATAAAGAAATGAAACTAAAAAGGTAAAGGAAAAATATTAGAACACTAGTCCGTCTTTGGATTTTAGAATTCAGAAGACCATGCAGAAATCTCCCCTTTGAAAGACCAAACGTAAGAATTTCTGAAAATGAAAATCTCATCATTTTTAAATTATGGATTTGTGCTTGTAAACATGAAGATGGAGACTTGAATATGGGGAATAGTGCCTCTTCTCATTGGTCCTTCCTTTTCAATAGCTGATTATAGTGAATTATCCTGCTCAGTTCCCCTATTTCAACCGTAATACTTGAGGACTATGAGTTCAATTCATGATACTACCATTGTTTTTCTCCAATCAGGTCTGATAAAGCGAGAAGGAAATTATCCTCTTGTGTCATGTTCACCTTTAGCTACCCAGAACGTTAGTATTCATTAGACGAGCAGGAAGGCAATTTATAGTTGCCTACAGGCCTAGCTCCTTGAATTCTCCCATTTCATTTTACAGAATGGTACAGAGGAATTACGTGCTGTTCACTACCCAGCGCTCCCTGTCCCCACTGAAGAGATAGTGAATGTCTCTGGAGCTGGTGATAGGTACTGTATATACTGCTAATTGTTCATTGAACGCATGCCATGGCTCTACAGTGTTCCCCCTCCCTCTGTTAGATCTTTGAAACTTAGGTTGCTATGAGGACATAACAGTGCATGCAGGTATGCCACATTGCTAAGGAAAGCACTAGCCCAAATATTTATTTGGACATGATGAGAGACAGAAAGCTTGTTGTAAGCTGTCACTTTTCTGCTTTATTGTGAAAGAAAAATACTTATATTTTATGGTTACGTTGTTGGAAGATAATTGAAGTTTTGCTCCACATGCTTGGAGACACAACTGTTGTGAAAAGATCACACAACCTTTTAGGATGTCTTCCCCAGGAGCATCAGGTACTTTTATTAATGTAGAAGTCCAATTGAAGTCCATCTCATGTACTGACTATTCCTTTTTATGGATAATGTGATTCAGTACACAAGTTATGTATATATTTTGTATTAACCTATTCATATTTTTTTGGCACTAAGTTACCTAAATTGCTAGGAAATGTAATATGAGATATATTATATATCTCATTGCAAGAAAGTGCCAATAGAAACCATGTAAGAAAGTACTCTTGGCTCTGTACCAGTGGTGGGTTGCAGGCTGTACACTCCGGTATGGGTGTACCGGTGCCTGCCCGGAGCACCAGGTACCGTTCCAGTACGGTGCTCCGGAGGGCCCACCCACCCGCCCGAGCTCCTTACCTGTATCTCAGCTCTTTGGCGCTTTCATGCCTGTGCGATGGTCTGCCGAGCAGCTGGTGCATCACAGAGGCTCGTGGAGGCGTCGCAAGAGGTAAGGACACATGTGTGCGCTGTGTGCATTCATGTGGTGGACGCTGGGCCCCATTGCAACTATACCGGTTGCAACGGGATCCGGAACCCACCACTGCTGTGTACATTTCTTTCTTGTACAGTAGTGACAGAAACAATAGTATGTTATACTGTGGCATGAAGATGCCTTGAGAAATAGTTTAAAGCAGTGGTCACCAATGTTTCGGGCCTCATGGACCACTAAATTCATAATTTTAAATTCTGCGGACCACTAATATGAGGCATGGTTCTTGCTGGGTACAATTTTGGGGGGTGCTTCTAGTATATGCTGTGAAGTTTCTTCAGAGGGTAGGGAAGGATAAGGGCGAGGAAAATGTTCTGAACGCTCATATTCCATGCTTATCCCCTAACCTCAGGGCCGGATTTTCCTATAGGCTAACTAGGCTTCAGCCTAGGGCCTCAAGATCAAGAGGGACCTACATTCAAATTGTTAGCAAAATTAAAATTACACTATTCTAAAAACAGTGAACACTAAAACACTGAACCGAAAATAAGGAGAAATTCTACGCATATGACTAATAAACAAACATAAAAATGTATTGGTTAAGATTGTTCCAGTGCCGCGGCAGTTGGGGAGCCCGCCCACATTCCCGGCACCCACAGTCGGGCGAGAGGCGCGGCCGCTCCCAGTAGCCGCTCCGTCGACGCGGAACCCACCAGCGGCCAGGCTGGTGAGGGTGAGGGGGCCGAGCCGGGCAGCTGAGCGCAGCAGGGGAGGCGGCTGGCCTCGCTGCCTTTGCCGCAGAGCAGAGCCGCCCTCGGTCGTGAGGCCAGCTATATATATTGATATATATTGATATATATCACAGTAATGATGTATTTTATTGTCTCTCATGTAATTTACAAACTTAAAAATGGGAGGTGAAAGGGCCTCATAAGTGGAATAGCCTAGGGCCTCTTTTCATCTAAATCCAGCCCTGCCTAACCTAGACTAGTTCAGCCCACAAGCTCTCTTTTCTTTGCAGCTTAATGGCTGGAATCATCGCTGGGCTGCTTGCTGGGGAAGACACAGATCACTGCGTCCGGATGGGCCTCCTCTCAGCCAGTTTTTCCCTCCGCTCTTATGAGCCTGTTTCACCATTGATCAACAGCACCAGTGTGAGCTTGGCAAGGCTCAAGGCTCAGAGATGGCCTGTGGCCAAGATATGGAAGCTGTCTTAACTGGAGTTGAAGATTTTCTTCCCTTTCTTCTCCAGTCTTCATGGGTGAAGGGGGGGAAAGGGGTGCCTGAATCTCCCTGTGCCGCATTCTATATTATTCTAATTCTGTTTACTAGGTGTTGTGCCCTAGTATATAATTTTTATATATGCTGTTCTGGCTCTCTAATGCCATCTAGTGGCCAGAGGGCAAATAACAATCTAGATTGTTCTGAAGCTGACCCAACCCCATTACATATCAGCCCACACTCTCAAAACAAGTACATGTTGGGAAGCCAGACTCCATTTTTCTTTAGCATTTGGAGGAGGCAGAAACACAAAGAAAAGTCCATCTTAATCCGTGGCACACGTTCTTCCAAGGACAAACCTACATCCTACACAGAGAGCATTGCTGTTTCACCATATCCTGTTCTTTCAATAAAGCATCCAATTCTGCGCACATGGTCTGTTTTGTTGGAGGATAGGTGGGCTTAGCTGCATGTCAAGATGCACACAGACTAGCGTGTAGTGAAGACAGAGCACTATGTACTAATAAAAATAATTTTAAAAAATTCTACAGAAAAGCACATCCTAAACTTTTTACATACACACAAACACACACACACACACAATACAATTATATCTACAATTGATCATGCACATTTGCAGGTATTTCCTTAATCTGCATGGTTTCTACTTCTAATTGCTATAGGAATAAGCATTATATTAGGTAAAGCAAAGCGGCTTCCAATTAGAGATGCTGTTAATCAGGGAAATATTCTCATTTTTATGCAATCTTTCCAAAGCTCTACCTAAATGGAGCTTGCAGCCTACTCTGGAAATCTGATTTTACATATTGCTTATTTAAAATAGTACAGTATTAAATATATTGGTACAGTATTGTAAGATATATTATCTTTGATGAAGTATCTCGAAAATGTCTTTACTCATAATTCTAACAGAGCGAAACTGATTTAATGATGTTGGAGAACTTGATTTAGGCTATATTTTTAAATAAGCGTTTAAACCAGTGGTTCGCAAAGTGAGGCCCACATCCCATAGGGGAGCAATTTGGTTTTTCATGGGGGCAATTTTGAACCTTGTTTAAACCAAGCTAGTGGCCTTTTAGGCTTCCTCCGCATGAGTAGAGTTCACTTTTTGAGTAAAGTAAGAATTATATGTCATTGGGGGGGGGGGCATCAGGATTTTAGATATGCTTATGTGGGACATGGCCAAAAAAAGGTTGGGAAACCCTGGTTTAAATGATCTCCCTGAATTAATGAATACATTGAAACTCAAATATTCCTCAAAGTTCAGCTTTAGAAGGAGAAATAATAGTTTTAGTAACAACAATGGGACAGAGCCAGTGGTGAAATTCATTTTTTTTTACTACCAGTTCTGTGGGCGTGGCTTGGTGGGCGTGGCAGGGTAAGGATACTGCAAAATCCCCATTCCCTCCCCACTCCTGGGGGAAGGATACTGCAAAATCTGCATTCCCACCCCACTCTGGGGCCAGTCGAAAGTGGTACTTGCCGGTTCCCCAAACCTCTCAAAACTTCCGCTACCGGTTCTCCAGAACCTGTTAGAACCTGCTGGATTTCACCCCTGGACAGAGCGGATTATCACTGCCATTGAAATGGACTGATCTGTTTGTTTCCAGTTGTAACAGTTGAGAAACAACAACAAAATCAGGAATGATCAATAGTTCTACAGAAGAAGGGGGGTGGGGAGAGATGTACTCATCACTTGCTCATTAGACAGAATGTTTTTCTTTCTTTCTTTCACCAGCAAAGTTCTTAAAGTGCCTTCGAGCACCTGCTCATCCCCCCAAAAAGGGAGGAGTAGGAAATGTTCCATTATCACAATGGAGGAGAAAGATGGCATTAGGCACAGGTCTTGCAAAGAGGTTGGGTGTTACTGGGATGGAGAAAAGGGGGAGGAGGAAAGAGGAAGAAAATTTCCAAGGAGACGATACAAGCCATAAAATTGATATCATAACAAAGGGGGGGGGGGAGGATGTGTATTTGTGTAAGAAGGATGGGGTGGGGGAGGGGACGAGCTGGGACACTGACGGCATAAAAGGCTTCCACCATCCATGCATGGAAGAGAACAGACACTCCGGCGCGTGTGGTTGTTTTAAATTGCTCCAATACACTCCAAGTCTTGGTTGGGCAAGAACAATCAAGACAACAGTATGAAGGTATCTAAAATGACCATCCTCGCGCTTTCCATGCCATTTTATTGTCTGATTCAAACTGGGAAAGGACTGGCTGCTGAAGTCAACCCGGCTGGAGCTCCAACGTTTAGGAAGAACCTCCACCCCAGTCACAGAGACAAAGATGTAGACGGGAGGAAACAGCCTCCCCCTAGATTGTGGAAGGCTGCAGAAGGAGAAGCCCAACTGGGTGATGGAGAGTATGGCAAAGCAGCAAGCAGCTTGCAATTGGGAACCAGTAAGCAGAAGCCCAGTGGCAAGAGGCCTTTCCTCCCAGTGTCCCCGCCAAAGGGCAAGAGTCAAGGCTTTGAGGCCCACTTGGATGGCCATGGGAACTTTAATACAGATACGGTGAGTCATGTATATTTTTTAAAAAATTAATTTTGGTCTGATCCTGAAATGCTCTTCCAATTCTTGCTGGAAATGAAATTTTTTATTGCAATTGAGTTTTTGGCAGATTAGCAGGGGAACAGTAGTGTGGCACTTGAATGGGATGAAGGGATGAACTGCAGTTGGTTAGATCATTATACAGATTTTTTTTTTAATTTCATCAAGCCGCAGTAAGGAAATACAGATAGTGCTCGACTTATGACCCTTTTGGAGCCCACATTTTCTGTTGTTAAGTGAGATATTTGAGTTTTGCCCCATTTTATGACCTTTCTTTGCCAAAATTGTTAAGTGAGTCAATATATGTATGTATGTATGTATGTATGTATGTATGTATGTATGTATGTATGTATGTATGTATGTATATAAAAATATAAGTCTAGCAAGAAATACTAAGCAAGTTAATGAATTACTGAGACAGCATTTCTTACTTTCAAACAATGCGTCTTATCTGCAGAGTTTTTTTGTTTCCTTCTCAGTATTCCTGCCCTGGGATCCTGCTGAAAGCTTGCCGGAAACCATCTGATTGCGATGGCTGCTTGGGCCTCTATACTTGCAAACTTCCAAAAGGAAGGTGTGACTTCAAAGCAGTTTCCCGACAAACAGGTACCACGGAAACTAAGCAGTACATCAAAGTGCGAGTGAATGAGATTCTTCTCCTGTTTTCAAATATTCCTTACGAAGATCAATGCAGTGCTTATTCTCACTGAGCACTAGTGTGATGTAATGGCTAAAATATTGAAAATGTTCGGGGGAAGAACCAAACTAAAATTCAACTTCAACAATGAAGCTTAGAATGTTATCAATATAAGAGAATATTTGAAACTCAGGGTTGAAGTGTGGGCTCTTTGCTGTTCTCTTAGCTTGCAGATGTTTCTAGTTTGGTAATGAAATGTCTGTAAGAAAACACCTAAGAATATCAAAGGACCCCCAATAGGATATTCACTCTCTCTATAACTCAACCCAAACTTCCTTGCCAGATGGTGTTTTGGGGAAACACCAAAAGAGAGCAAATTATATTATTTCCAACTTTTGAAGGAATAGTAGTGACTAATCTGAATGTCTAAATAAATGCCTTTACATCTGGATCGTTCCATAGAAGAAAATTGCACATTTATGATCCTTAATACAAGAAAGAAAATTAAATTTCCCACAAGAAATTAGAGGTCAGTGAAAGCTTTCCAGATATGTATAAATACACACTGCCATAGTGATGTCTAGAACTAGATTTGACATTGTGCACAGTAAGAAAGCTGCTAAACCAGGGTTTCAAATGCTGCCTTCAAGCAATTGGCAACAGAGGGCGGTGTAAGGTCATACCGAATGAAAAGCTGATATAATGCTTTTGCAATCTTTGTACAGTACTCTTTTCCTCATGTATTTAAAAAAAGCTACATGTGGAAGTTTTTGCCATTGGCTTTGGCATCAAATTTCTCCTGCAATGATTAAAAAAACAAAATAAAACTGAAGCCTTGTCCTTTAAAAATGCACCCACGATGCCCTTCCTTCTCGCCTTGATCTTAATAATCTAGCTCATGTTTGATCTCGTGGTGGCCCTATTCCTATTTAAAAATAATTCCCTGATTAATTCAAGGCACTTGTATACATTTTATAAAGTGTATCTCTCCATAATTGTGTTTATGTGACTAGGCAGGAGATGCCTCTTAGGAAGGAGAGGGAAAATACATGCCATTAGCTAAGTTTGGATCAAGCAATAGAGTCAACATATTTCTCTCCTTCACCAATGAGAACATTTTATTAGGTTCCTGGTTTATTTATTGGGGGAAAAAAGCAAAGTCAGACTTGTAATTTGCACATTAAAAATGTGGTGGCTCAGTGGCTAAGACGCTGAGCTTGTCGATTAGAAAGGTCGGCAGTTCGGCGGTTCGAATCCCTAGCACCACGTAATGGAGTCAGTTCCCATTACTTGTCCCAGCTTCTGCCAACCTAGCAGTTCAAAAGGACATAAAATGCAAATAGAAAAATAGGGGCCATCTTTGGTGGGAAGGTAACAGCGTCCTCTGCACCTTCGGCATTTAGTCATGCCGGCCACATGACCACGGAGACGTCTTTGGACAGTGTTGGATCTTCGGTTTTGAAACGGAGATGAGCATCGCCCCCTGGAGTTGGGAACGACTAGCACCTATGTGCGAGGGGAATCTTTACCTTTACAGGGATTTTAAAAAATCCAAAGAGAAGAAAAAGCTATTAAATCAGTTTTAACCTAGTCCCAAAATGTAAAATCAAAATGCCACTCTAGGGAAAAAAAATTGCATCATAGCTATGAACACTGTTCATTGACAATTTGGGTATCTTTCCTATTGCAGCTTATTGTTTTGAGGGTCAAATGCAAAACCTTAGCCTTGGGACCACAAAGGAAGGGAAAAAAGAAAAGGAAAAAAATCATTAACTCATTACCGTCAAGATTTTCTAGACTTCCCAAATTCTTAGTGAGCTTTTTGTCATGCTTTCTAAGACCTTAATTTCACTATAATTGGAGACCATCAAAAAAAAGCAAATCATTTTCAAGGAAAAAAATCCAAGGACAAAAACACTTTGTCTGGCAGCCTGCCCATAACCATAGAAAACACTCCTAGAGCGGCCACTCCTGGAAGAATCAGAAGCCGAGTTCCGAAGTTTGGAAGCTGGGCGAGATGTTTTGCTCAGAGCTTGGCAGCTGCTGCAAGAACAGCTGACCCAGGGCATGGTGAGGCTGGGAGGCATGAGAGCTAGGGGTGCAGCAGGCGCTTGCGCAACCCCCCTCTCCAGCCAGGCAGAGATCCATGCACTGACCTAGGGGGTATCCCGAATGTGCCAAGCGGTGGGACCTGGGGGGCGGGCAGAGCGCCACATGGCTTGGTGCCTTAGGGATACTCCCTAGGTCAGTGAATGGTGCTCTGCCTGACTGGAGAGGGGGTTTGTTGGGTGGCTGCTCGCGAGCATGGTCACCTCATGGCTGCTTCGCCCCTGAGGCTGTACCCAGCTCTTCGGGAGCCCGCTCGCAAGGGAGCAGCTGCCCGGCAACTCCCCCCTCCAGCCAGGCAGAACGCCACTCCCCAACTTAGCAGTATCCCGAAGGTGCCAAACAACGTGAGTGCCTTTATTCCGCCCCCCCCCCCCCGGCTCCCACGGCTTGGCGCCTTCAGGATACTGCTAGGTCGGTGAGTGGTGCTCTGCCTCGCTGGAGGGTGGGGTTGTCCAGGGGGCTTATATTTTTGCCCACCTGAAAAATGTGGCAAGGCTTTAGTTTCAGGACATGTTGTATTTTCGGGGAAACACAGTAGATGTGGTTATCTCAAACTTGATTAAAATTGACAAGGTTTTCCTGGCATAGAAATGCTCCAGAGTTGAAGATGACAAGGGGAAGATATGTTGATAAACTGGCATTCTAGTTTCTACAATGTAAGGCACTGACATGTGTTTTTCTCCTCAGTCTGTCATGCAAAACTTTTAAGTGATGCACTTATTAGCAAGGTTGCTACCATGTTTTCCCGAAAATAAGACATAGTCTTATTTTCTTTTGACCCCGAAATAAGCACTTGGCCTTATTTTCAGAGAAGTCTTATTATTTTTGAGGTGCGGGAGGTAGTGAGCGTGGTCACCTCATGGCTGCTGCTGTGTTGCACTATTTTCGGGGAGCTTATTATCCGGGGAGGTCTTATTTTTGGGGAAACAGGATATTACACTTAATTTTTGGAAGACTTGCTTGCAGCAAGTCTATGGTGCTCAATGTCACCCCAAAATACATAATGGGTGGCAAATGAATCTATTTAATAAAATTTAATAATAAAAATATAATTTGGAAGAACTAATTTCCCAATTGTATTGCACCAAACGGGAAGCCATTTGCTACCATTTGCATGATGCTGTATAATCACTTAGGTGTTGCATGTTCTCACTACTTACAATGTGTTTTTGCTATCGTGGAAATTGGGGTACATGGACTTGGTATGCTGTTTACACAAGTAGCTGTGCCTCATAAGCCCAAGGCAAATTCTCACCTTGTCATCTCTGACAAAGAGGTTTAAGAGCTTAGAGCTGCTTCAAATGGGACTTATTGCAACATTCTCACTCATCTTCAGCTTCTGTCATTGATATCCACTTGTAATTTTTCAATGTTGCTCCAGTGATGTTCCCATCTTTTGACTGGAGAAAGTCCAACTTTCTGAGGGAAGGATGGAAGGAAAAGGAACGCTAACATGTCTCACTGTCCCCAGCCTTACTCTGATCTTCAAGGGGTGGTTTTAACACATGCAATGACCTGTCATTGTTCACCATTGCAATACTACAATCCTTGGGCATATTCCAGCCAAGCTTTTCCTATATCCATATAAGTCATAGGTTCACTCAGGAAGATGTGGCTGCTGATAAGTCAACCAGGAATATTTTCTTCATATTCTGTATTTTTCTTTCCCAGGTGGCTTTCTCCAGAGTATCCAGGAAAGATAAAATATACCGTCTCAGTGAAAAGCTGATCCAAAACAGTGTATTTGGGGATGGAGATGAATTAAACAAACAATCTTGGCCATGAAAACTGCTGCCAAATAAGCAACCTTTCCAAGCTTACCTGCATTATTCAAGGTGTCATAAAGGAAGAGGATGCCTTTATCTTAATGATTTTACCTTGGAAGATCAGTAAATCCCTCAAACAGATTTCCTTTCCCCCCGCCCCCTACCACCTTCCTTTTATTTATTTTGCTTTATTACTTCTTGTTCTTCATTTTGTAGAACACTGTTTAATCTGAAAGGGTGTAATGTGATGGGGGCTGTACATATATGTGCTTCAGGGGCTTTCCAGAATGTCTAAAAATAGGTTTTCTCTGCTCTTAAAGACACTGGAGTTGACTATACCAAACTGTGTGCCCTACTTCTTAGCTACAGTGGTGGGATCTTACCAGTTTAACAACCGGTTTGGTGAGTGCGCACAGCTTTGAGAACACTTATCCTCCGCATTACTGCTGGGGAGGAAAACAGCTGAGGTGTGGCAATCCACTCTGCCATGCAACTCAACTGAGAAGATAAAAGGTCAGTAAAGCACAGGGGCGGGCAGGTGGGCCCACTTGATTGTCGGAATGAACTGGTTCACTCCCAGCTGATCATCAAAGCTACCGGTTCGTCAGATTCAAAAAATTTAACAACCGGTTCTCTGCCCTAATGACGAGCTGGGTAGGCGTGGCTTGGTGGTCATGTGACTGTGTGGGCATGGCCAACTCAACATCACTCCCGTCAATGGGCGTTTTGCCTTAGCTGTTATAATGCAATAAGGGTTAACTGTAGAGTCAGTTTCTGTAAGCAAGACACTAAAGATCAGGCTAGAAACAACACCAGAATGTTTCCTTCCTGCCTTCCTTACAGGATTAGCCCAGTAAAGTGGAGAAAAACAAAATGAGATTTCTTCCAACAATCAGTTCTCTGAAGTGCTTAGAAAGTTAACAACCGGTTCTCCTGAATAGGTGCGAACCAGCTGAATCCCACCACTGCGGTTCACCCAAACCAGTTTGAGCCAGTAGAATCCCATCCTACTTAGCTATGATTTTGCTTTTCCCTTTTTTATCGCTAGGCTAAAGTTTACTGGAAGTAAGAGCAGAGTTTGTACACATGTAATGTTTTAAGCAAGAGACCCACCGGTGGTCAGCCTCCACTTTTCTCCAGGATCCAGAATCCCTTCAGTGCATTCCCATTAGTTATCACACCTAAAACTGAAACCCCACATCTGGTGGCATCACAATCAACTGCCTTCCTTGAAGTTAAGACTTCCTTGAAGTTAAGACTTCAAGGTATCCCTTTCTTGTCAGCAAGAGCAGAAACAGTTCTCTTTATTGAGATGTACAGAAAGAGAAAGGTGTGGATGAAAACATGACCCTATCCCCAAACCTTTATGCTGGGTTGATTCAAAGGTACAAACAAGTTGCTACAAATTCCACATCATGGGTTTGATCTGTGTGTCAGGTATGGTACTTTTCAATAATGTCACACCTCACTGTTGTGTAAATAAATGTAACAAAATTAAATGATATGCTTGCATGTATGAATGAATCGTCATGCAGTGTAACAAACACCGAATAAATCCAAGAGGAATGCAAAGACCAAAGGTAACTGTTTCACAACTGTCCTGGCCACTAGGGGGTGCATACAATCCCATCATCAAAACCATCCAATTCATCCTTTAAAAGCCTTAAGACATTTTTCTGTTGCTTGGGGGGGAAGTGGGTGAGCGGGAAGGTTCTCCAAAGGGCTGCTTCTGCCCTTCAAATCATCCTCTGAATTTTACTCCAGAAGTGTTGTGGCCTGCCAGCGGCCAGTAGAGCTGGAAGCAGATTCGGACAGTGAGGAGATTGGGGAGGAACATGGGCCAGTCCTGGAATCTGGGGAAGGCTCTGATGAGGGCTCTGTGTTGGAGGCAGAGAGGGGGGCCAGAGCCGTATACCAGTTATCAGCTGCCTTCACAGTCAGACATCAGCGAGGCAGATAAACAGGTAGGGAACAGCTAAGGAACAAGGGTCAACTTGGGACTAAGGCCACAGGTGGACGATGAATGGCCCCCTCCCAGAGGAAATAAAAGAGGAGCGAAAGGGGAGTGGAGTTTGCAGGAGACAATGAGTTCACTTAATTTGTTCGTGACTCTCCGAGACCCCTTGCCAAGTTTTGCAGATATCAGCCTATCAGCTCTCCAAGCCAGATAAGGTCTGTGACTATAAATCCTCCCTTGAAACATTTTGCTGGATGTGAGTGAGCAGAATTCACAGTAAATCAATAAAAGGGGTTTTTGTTGGGACAAGGAGTCTGCTTCATGCTCTTGGGAAGCCTAGGTCAGAACAAGAAGATACACACAAACCAAACAAACTATATACAATACTTTGAACTAAGCACATGCTTTAGTTTGTTTTAATAAACACATACTTCCAATTACAACCGATCAGACTTACTCCGAAAGAAGAGTGTGGACATATATCCCAAACTCCAGGAAGGGGCAGAAAGTCATCACATAGTGGTCAGCTGGATAAAATTCTGAATGGATTCAGTAGTCCCACCACCACTACCACCACACCTACTGGTGCATACGAGTTCTTCTTTTCCCATCTCTACGTCTGTGTCTCTTCCTGCTCTTTCTGTATCACTTCATGTCATTTTACAATTATACTATCCAAGTTAAGGCAGCGCCTATCCTTGCTGTCATCCCTTGGGAGAGTAAATGGAACAAATGTCTCTGCCTAATAAGTCTTCCTAACCTCAGTATAAATAAGAAACATTTTCACCAAAAAACAAACAAAAAAAAACGTAATAGATAAGATCTCAAAATCACCACAAAGTCTGCAAAGGGTCAGTGAGCAGAGAGGTTGGGGAGTGCTTTGTCCAGTGCATGCTCTTCATCAAGCCAATCCTTCTGCACCATGCTGTATAGGAGGCCACAAGGTCAGCTGTCCACCCAGGTGCAGCTTTTAAACCCTGCTTCTCTGGAGATTCCTCCACCCCTGGAGCAGGCTAAGCTGGACTTGGTTTTGAAATGGGAAAAACAAACGGAGCCCGTGCTGTGTCTGCTGAAATGCTTAGAAAAGATCTCCTCCTCTCCACTCCTGGTGGTGCTCCAAATGCTTATTTCTTATGAAGAAATTTCATTCTGCTACCTAGAGAGGATTTAATGGTGGGGAAAGAAAGAGAGAGAGAGAGACAATGTTTATGGAAAGAAAAAGCCAACTTTTTTACCTGCAGAAAAGGCTAAAGTTTGAGTCTCCAACCTTTTCACGTGGCATCTCTGTGGAGCTGAGGCCAAACAGCAGAGAGCTCTGCACTTTTTAAAGGATACCTTGATGGGAGATTACAAAATGACCCTCTACAACAGGGGTGTCAGATCTGGGCCAGATCCGGCCCATGGGGTGCTTAGATCTGGCCCACAACGCCCCCCAGGAAACAGTGATGGACCAGTCTGCGGTGCCTCTACCAGCTAAAATGGAGCTCAGGAGGGTTGCATGCAGACCTCCCGAGCTTCATTTTCAGCCACAATGGCCTCCAGCACTGCCAGCAAAAATAGAGCTGCCCCCCCTCCGTTTTCACTGGCAGAAGGAGGCCGTTGTAGCTCAAAATGGGGCCTTGATGAGTGACGTTGAGCTGGCCATGCCCATCTTGGCCATGCCCCCTGGCCCACGGAGATCAAACACAATTCTGATGCGGCCCTCAATGAAATCGAGTTTGACACCCATGCCCTACAATTTCACTTGAAATCTCCTGCA